>NC_136263.1:17214610-17294610 GCF_964187855.1 Myxine glutinosa
GTGCAGAAAGTGGTTTTTAATGCTATTGCAAGTGCGGAAAGTGGTTCTGCAACACAAACATGTGTGAAAAGTGGTTTTCGACACAAACACAAGTGCGGAAAGTGGTTTTGCAACACTAACCCAAGTGTGGAAAGTGGTTTTGCAACACTAACACAAGTGCTATAAGTGGATTTCAACACTATCAGGAGAGCTAGGGGTTGGAGAGCAAGGAGTTGGAGAGTGAGGAGCTAAGGGTTGGAGAGTGAGGTTCTAGGGGTTGGAGAGTGAGGAGCTAGGGGTTGGAGAGTAGCAAGAAATTGGAGAGGAGCGAGGGGTTGGAGAGTGAGGAGCGAGGTTTGGAGAGTGAGGAGCGAGGGTTGGAGAGTGAGGAGTGAGGAGTTGGAGAGTGAGGAGCGAGGAGTTGGAGAGTGAGGAGCGAGGAGTTGGAGAGTGAGGAGCAAGGAGTTGGAGAGTGAGGAGCAAGGAGTTGGAGAGTGAGGAGCGAGAAGTTGGAGAGTGAGGAGCGAGGGGTTGGAGAGTGAGGAGCAAAGGGTTGGAGAGTGAGGAGCGAGGAGTTGGAGAGTGAGGAGCGAGGGGATGGGGAGTGAGGAGCTAGGGGTTGGAGAGTGAGGGGCTAGGGGTTGGAGAGGAGTGAGAAATTGGAGAGGAGTGAGGGGTTGGAGAGTGAGGCATGAGGGGTTGGAGAGCGTGGAGTTGGAGAGTGAGGAGCTCTGGGTTGGAGAGTGAGGAGCTAGGGGCTGGAGAGGAGCGAGAAATTGGAGAGGAGTGAGGGGTTGGAGAGCAAGGAGCGAGGGTTGGAGAGTGCGGCGCGAGGATTGGAGAGTGCGGAGCGAGGAGTTGGAGAGTGGGGAGCGAGGAGTTGGAGAGTGAGGAGCAAGGAGTTGGAGAGTGAGGAGCAAGGAGTTGTAGAGGAGGAGCGAGGAGTTGCAGAGTGAGGAGCGAGGAGTTGGAGAGAGAGGAGCAAGGGGTTGGAGAGTGAGGAGCGAACGGTTGGAGAGTGAGGAGCGAGGAGATGGAGAGCGAGGGGCAAGGGGTTGGAGAGCGAGGAGCGAGGGGTTGGAGAGCGAGGAGCTAGGGGTTGGAGAGCGAGGAGCTAGAGGTTGGAGAGCGAGGAGGTAGGGGTTGGAGAGCGAGGAGCTCGGGGTTGGAGAGCGAGGAGCGAGTGGTTGGAGAGCGAGGAGCGAGCGGTTGGAGAGCGAGGAGCTAGAGGTTGGAGAGCGAGGAGGTAGGGGTTGGAGAGCGAGGAGCTCGGGGTTGGAGAGCGAGGAGCTCGGGGTTGGAGAGCGAGGGGTTGGAGAGCGAGGAGCTAGGGGTTGGAGAGCGAGGAGCTAGGGGTTGGAGAGCGAGGAGCTAGAGGTTGGAGAGCGAGGAGGTAGGGGTTGGAGAGCGAGGAGCTCGGGGTTGGAGAGCGAGGAGCGAGGGGTTGGAGAGCGAGGAGCGAGCGGTTGGAGAGCGAGGAGCGAGGGGTTGGAGAGCGAGGAGCTAGAGGTTGGAGAGCGAGGAGCTAGGGGTTGGAGAGCGAGGAGCTAGGGGTTGGAGAGCGAGGAGCTAGGTGTTGGAGAGCGAGGAGCTAGGTGTTGGAGAGCGAGGAGCTAGGTGTTGGAGAGTGAGGAGCTCGGTGTTGGAGAGCGAGGAGCTAGGTGGTGGAGAGCGAGGAGCTAGGTGGTGGAGAGCGAGGAGCGAAGGGTTGGAGAGTGAGGGCCGATTGGAGCGGAGAGTGAGGGGTGATTGGAGAGGAGAGTGAGTAGCGATTGGAGAGGAGAGTGAGGAGCGATTGGAGAGAGTGAGGAGCGATTGGGGGGGAGTGTGCGGGATTGGAGAGGAGAGTGAGGGATTGGAGAGGAGAGTGAGGGATTGGAGAGAGTGAGGACCGATTGGAGCGGAGAGTGAGGGCCTATTGGAGCGGAGAGTGAGGGCCCATTGGAGCGGAGAGTGAGGGCCGATTGGAGCGGAGAGTGAGGAGCGATTGGAGCGGAGAGTGAGGAGCGATTGGAGCGGAGAGTGAGGAGCGATTGGAGAGGAGAGTGAGGAGCGATTGGAGAGGAGTGTGAGGAGCGATTGGAAAGGAGAGTGAGGAGCGATTGGAGTGGAGTGTGAGGAAGTATTGGAGAGGAGTGTGAGGAAGTATTGGAGAGGAGTGTGAGGAGGTATTGGAGGGGAGTGTGAGGAGGTATTGGAGGGGAGTGTGAGGAGGTATTGGAGGGGAGTGTGAGGAGGTATTGGAGGGGAGTGTGGGGAGGTATTGGAGGGGAGTGTGAGGAGGAGTGGGATTGGAGAGGCGTGAGGGTGGAGAGAGGAGAGTGTCAGGTGGAGAGGACTGAGGGGGCACATATTATGTGAAATAAATAAATTGTGTTCATTACACCATTTCTGGATCTGATGAATTGCCAGTTACCATTTTGTAAAATTTAAAGTGCAGCATCTAAACAAGATGTCCAAATGTCACACGTCCATGCCCGTGGGATTCCCACAGGTGACCCCACTAGTATATATATATCAGGGGAAAACTTTTTTTTAAATCTATTCATCTTGTAACAATAGTTTCTTTCCTTGAGATGGAACATTCCCTTCACGTTATGTTTCTCACCACTTTTCAAGCTTTATCAAGCATTTGGGTCTCACTATCTGCCATGATCTTTCCTGGGATAACCACATTTCCAAGCTGGCCTCCAAAGCCAGTCGCCGACTGGGCATCCTCCATCATGCGAAGTCCTTCCTTGGCACACCTGAGCTCCTCACCCAATACAAGGCTTTCATCCGCAGCTCAATGGAATACTGTTCTCCCCTCTGGGCCGGTGCTCCTGCCTCACACCTAGCTCGGCTTCACGCTGTTGAAACCAAAGCGTTCAGAATCATTGGAATCTTTCTGTCTTCTATCGACTCCTCTTTGGCCTTGCCCCCCCAGCTCTGTCCCCCAAATATTCCTGCAGGTCCGCACAAGATCTGCCAGATCCCTCTTCTGGTGAAACTGCCAAAATCAAGACTCTCTATTCACCTTTACTCTTTAATTCCTCTTTTCTCCCACCTCTGGAATAAACTCCCTCACTCTCTTCAATCCCACTCCTCCCTCCAGGTCTTTAAAACAGATGTTCACCACCATCTCTAATCTTCCCCCATCCAAAACATTGATCTTTTCTGCCCCCGTTAAAACACCCCAAATCCACCTCTTTAAATCCCCAACTTCTTTCCTGAAATTCCTTGAAGTGTTAATTTGTTTTATACCGTGTACCCCCCCCCCCCCCCAATAACCCTCCCCCTTCCACACTCCACAGATCTACCGACATCCTTGTTCTCCACTGTTGTTGTGCTTGTGTGCTTCCCTCTTTCTCCCCCTCTTGTCTCTCGCTCCCTTCATTGTATGTTTTATGTGTCTGTGCATGTTTTCATGGTCAATGTGTTAGCTCTTACATGAGCATCGATTCTGCATACAAAACAAAAACAAAAAAACCTCACAAGGTGTTATGTTTTATCGGCAAAGTGAGACCCATCCTCGGTCTAATCTCGAAAGATTGTGGACCAACCACGATCGGTCTCTCGATATCTCGGGTGGCATTGGTTGCATGACTGAATTTGGGGGCCCTGGGCACGTGCCCTGTGTGCCCCTGCGTTAATCCGCTTCTGTATGTATATGTATATCCGACATCCAAAGAAGTCAACGACTACTGGTATAAATCACTACGAAACTCACAAACACTCTTCGCTCATTATGGGTGACCTTTGTCGGATACAGGTGAGCCTCTAGATCAGGGAATATTTTGAACTCCCCTTGTATCCTATCCGTGAACACTTTTACCTGCTATGGAAGGAACAAAGAGGAAAAGGAACAATTTTACGGCAGCATTTGGTTCGTAGCATTGTGATTAAGTAACAAAACAGCGAGAGAAGGGTTCAAGTGCATATTATGTCCTGTAATATAGTATTATCCTTCCGGCATATCTGCGATTTCGCTGCCAAAACGTCCTTTGTCTGTCTCCGAGTGCGCTTAATCTGCCGACATTGTCACTTGTCTCTGTGTTCGGCGTCCAAGCCTCGGGGATTATCCCCCTCCCCCAAAAAAACCTCGCGCGCTTTTTATCTCCACTCTCCTCGGCATAAAGGGCGGCTGCGGGCGGTGTCCCCCTGCCCGGGCTCGTCTCTCCGCATTGATCATTAGAGTCCGTAATTACCCCGATCCCGCGGTGCCCGCGCCTCGCCCCCGTGCCCGCTCGCACCGCCCGCTCCTCTCGAGCCCCTCATTAAGCCGTCAAGACGTGATGTCCTGATTGCGAGATGAGTGTTCTAATTGCCGCTACGCACAGTGCCTTCTAAGAGCGAAACTAGCGGGTTCCCGATCACGTTCAACACGCCAGGCATGCACAGGCCGTGCGGGTGTATAAGGGGAGCGCAAAGCCTCGCCCTCACATGTACGGACAGCCGAGGCTGACTCGTCCTCACCTGTACCTGCACTACATCACCTACATGCTTCATAAGTGAGCGGACGATCCGCGTTTGTATGTCATCATCAAAACATTATTCATTGGACAAACAAAGCACCTGTCCGACAGGATGGTGCAGAGGTAACTCTAAGTTATAGGCCTACATGTATCACATGTAGGCCTATACACACACCTGAGTTGGATGTTCTGGGGTCGATTTCCGACTGTACACAACGTGACCGCATTCTGGGACAGACCTCCCCTCGAAAGGGGACGTTAAGCCGGCTGTCCGATCTCATGCTATATGGCATTATAGAGTTGGTGGACGTTGTAGATCCCATTGCGTATTAATCGACCAAGAGTCGGTGAGTTAACGCTGATTAAACATCAAAAAATGTCTTAATTGTGCCCTGATAAAAAGTCTGGGTTCAAACACCACAAAACGATTTGAACAATATTATTCACAAGAAAAACTTTTTAAAAGTTTTTAAAATAATTTAAAGTTTTTTTTTTAAGTTTTTATTTTAAAGTTTTTTAAAGTGTTTATTGTTTTTTTGTTTTTTTTTAGGTTAAAAAAAAGTTTTCCTTTTTTGCCTTCTGTGACGTCATCGTTGGTCAAAACTAATAACAAAGACCAAGCTGGAACCCATGAGGTGGTTCACATGTTTCAAAAGACTCGTCCACTATACTTGAGGTTCATAAAAATAGTTTCAGTTAAAAGTGTTTTCTTTGTTCTCCCACATTATAACAAATTAGGCACCAATGACGTCATCCATTGCCTTTTACAACATAATTGCTCAATTTGTTTTGATTGTTACCTTCGCTACTAAAGGTGGGCAGAGGTTATGTTTTCACCACAGTTTGTTTGTCTGTCTATGAACAGGATATCTCAAAAAGTAATGGACGGATTCAGACGAAACTTGGTGGACATATTGGGTGTGTGAGAAGGAAAAAGAGATTCAATTTTGGTGACGATCTGAATATGGAGTCGGATACGATAATTATTTAATTTTTTAATGATTCTTCACCATTGAGAGATCGGGTGAAAAGTGATATATAACATGATATTTTTAAAAGTTATGGACGAGTTATGACTACATTTGGTGGATGAGTTGGTTTGGTGACAGCAACATGCCGATTCGAAATTGGGGAAGATATGAATATGGATTCGGATATGAGAATTATTTCATTTTCAAGTGATTCTTCACCATTGAGAGATAGGGCCAATAACGATAAATAACATGATTTTTTTAAAGAAGTTATGGACGAGTTATGACTAAACTAGGTGGATGAGTTGGTTTGGTGACGAGAACAAGCCGATTCGATTTTGGTTCAGATCAGAATCCAGATCCAGCCCATCAGTGGGATACACAACTAAACTTGTCACCTGGCGGAGGTATATGCCCTCTATGGAGTGTCGTTCTCGTTGTTTTTGCAATGACGCCACGACAGATTTGTTTTTTTAACATTGCTCCTCGAATCCCTCGGTCTGACATGACAAGGCTTCCAAATCCAGGTCGAACCACATTCCAACATCCAAATCCAGCCGGGATGTCGAATATGGCAGTCGTGTCTCGTCCTGAGCAATCGCTCGAGATTTCTTGCTCTCCAGGTGAAAAAGAGTGGAGGACGACACCTCGAATGAGATCGTGGCGCCGGGCGTGGGAAATATTGGGAATTCTGTCATTTTTAGGAGCACTTTCTAGGCACTTGAAGTTAAGGCGGGATTTCCGTCTGGATTATCAATTACCCTTGACATGAGCACGCGATGCTTTAGCTGGAGTAAAGTGTGCTCTTTACAGCTTTACTGTCATGGTGCTCGCTCTACACGATAAGTACTGCCTTTGGTGAGATGGAGAACGCTCATGGCGGCCAAATGATCAAAAAACACAGGTGTATAGCACAGGTTTTACCTATTATTCAGTCTGTGCAAAATCATAACGAATGTTTTGTTATTTCATCGTAAAAATACCTCCTGGCTGGTAGTATGAACTAGAGGTACGCACACTCGCCTCTAGCCTTGTTCGAATCTTACCCAGGCTATGAACTACCAACCTGGTGTTTCACAGGTAAGGTGGTTCGTAAATATGTGTGCCGTCTCTCGGATGGACGATCAACGGGACTCTGCCGGTTTAGTTGACGGATGTTAAAGACCCCACTGTGTTCTTCGCGAAGAGTGGTCCGGTTATCACTGGTACCCTCAACAAATTACGAGTTTCTGCCCTTACCTTGTAGTGGAACTTGAGGCCTGGCCAGACTTAGGTAAGCTTCCACCGGCCAACCGCACCCGAACATGAAGATAATTATGGCTGTTGAAGAAGAAGAAGACTGTCAAATACCTCCTCTTCTCCAGTCTCGCACCCTATCTCTCTCTCAACACTGTGTCCCTCCCCATCTCCTCCAAAATGTGCGTGTTCTCCCCGTAACATTCTCCTGGTTAAACAAAAAAATTCCAGGCTTTACACACACCTCATCTAACCCAAAAAATTCCAGGCTTTACACACACCTCATCTAACCCAAAAAATTCCAGGCTTTACACACACCTCATCTAACCCAAAAAAATTCCAGGCTTTACACACACCTCATCTAACAAAAAAATTCCAGGCTTTACACACCTCATCTAACAAAAAAATTCCAGGCTTTACACACCTCATCTAACCAAATAAATTCCAGGCTTTACACACACCTCATCTCACAAAAAAATTCCAGGCTTTACACACCTCATCTAACAAAAAAATTCCAGGCTTTACACACCTCATCTAACCAAATAAATTCCAGGCTTTACACACACCTCATGTAACAAAAAAATTCCAGGCTTTACACACCTCATCTAACAAAAAAAATTCCAGGCTTTACACACCTCATCTAACCAAAAAAATTCCAGGCTTTACTACACACACCTCATCTAACAAAAAAAATTCTAGGCTTTACACACCTCATCTAACAAAAAAAAATTCCAGGCTTTACACACACCTCATCTAACAAAAAAAATTCCAGGCTTTACACACGCCTCATCTAACCAAAAAAATTCCAGGCTTTACACACCTCATCTAACCAAAAAATTCCAGGCTTTACACACACCTCATCTAACAAAAAATTCCAGGCTTTACATACCTCATCTAACAAAAAAATTCCAGGCTTTACACACACCATCTAACAAAAAAATTCCAGGCTTTACACACACCTCATCTAACAAAAAAAATTCCAGGCTTTACACACACCTCATCTATGAAAAAAATTCCAGGCTTTACACACACCTCATCTCTTTTGTTCCTCTTTTCTCCCGTTTGTGGAACTTTCCTTGCTGAGGTTGTTTAATACCAACATCTCTCCCAGGGATTCAAGCAAGCGGTGCACCTCCATCCCAAGTCATTCCCATGCTTATCCGCGATATTTTATACCCCCATAACCCCACCGACCCCAACTCTCTTACTCAGGTTTCAGTGTTTCCTCCCCTCCTCTGTCCTATTTTACTATTCCTTCATTACCTTGGTGATGGTGTTCGACTGATGCTGGATGTAAAATGTATAATATATACAGCAAACCCTTGGACAAAGTTCTCTTATAGACACTGCAAATTCATGAAAAACGTAGAGACAAATAAAACGAGGAGACAAAGTCAGTTCGACAATTCCTGCACATTATTTAATTCTGATTCCTGAAACGATCCAGGTATATTTATTGCTAATGCTCTCCTCAATTCTGTCCTGCAAGGTGACTGCCCCATAGGATCTTGCAGTCCCGATTCAAGCCGATTTTGTACAGGCCGTGTTGCAGGTATACTTGGTTTTAATCCCATAAATTCATGGCACCGGAATCCAGGTAAATCTACCGCAAATGAAAACGCGTGCAGGCGCATCATGGTGCCACTTATTGCGTCACAGCGACTCACGGATTACAAGACAGACAGAGGCTTAGGTTGGGTGCTCTCACCGAAGGGGCGAGAGCAACACAGACAGCTCAGCCATTGTAGAGAGGTAACGTAAGGCAATCCTCGTGTGAGTGCGTGTACGTACGTTGATACGTACACTGTCCGACTATACAGACGTCAGGGGCGCGCGGGCTCCTCGAGCGCGTCTGATGGACAAGGTCGCGGATCGGTTTGCGCAACGACACGGGAGAGAACATTGGTCTGCGGACGGGATTCGAGGACGTCACGGAAAGATCAAAATCGTCCTGCACAAAGTCGGTCTTTGCTCATGAGCTATTTCATCGAGATGGCCGAGCGGGTGTGCACGCCCCGTCGACTTCATCAGATATCCGCAGCTCAACATCAGTACCGGGACCAAAGAGGTGTTTTTTGTTCAAATGGAAATGCAGGGAACGAGGACTTCGGAGAAAGACAGCTCGGCCTTAATCAAGTGAGGGATTAACGGACCCGCCATCAAGGCGGAGATGAAAATGAATACTCGAGGAGATAACGGAACGTCACAAGACTTGCATGAAGGCCAAGTTAACTTCAAGCACCAAAGCGACCAGCTTGCGTCTAATTACAAAGGTTTATGTATAATTCCTTTATATATGAAAAGCACGGTGTACATAGGATGAAATCACATGCACTGCGAGAACCATTTGAGAAATTATATTAGCAACGGGTTTGTGTTTAATCCCGATGTAAGTAAACAATCTTTTATCGATATGCGTATGGTAATTGGGTCGTAGTGGACAGGTGTAGTAGAATATGTCGTGAAAACACTCAAAACAAGGAAATATTGTCGTGATGTATTTTTTTTTTTTTGTATTTGTATAGGAATATTTTTTAACTTTAGTATTTTAAAATAATTTTTAGTAATCACTGCAGGGAGTTGTGATTTTTATTTATTTTTTAGTATTTTTATAGTCGTGTTTTTTAACTTTAGTATTTTAAAATAATTTTTAGTAATCACTGCAGGGAGTTGTGATTTTTATATACTTTTTAGTATTTTTATAGGAGTATTTTTTAACTTTAGTATTTTAAAATAATTTTTAGTAATCACTGTAGGGAGTTGTGATTTATATATATTTTTTAGTATTTTTATAGTAGTATTTTAAAAACCTTAGTATTTTAAAATAATTTTTAGTATATTTAGTAATCACTGCAGCGAATTGTGATTATTTATTTTTTAGTATTACTATTGTAGTGTTTTTTTTAACTTTAGTATTACAAAATAAGTTTTAGTATTTTTAGTAATCATTGCCGGGAGTTGTGATTTTTATTTATTTTTTAGTATTTTATAGTAATATTTTTTTTATGTTAGTATTTTAAAATATTTGTACACCGCTCCTTTCCTACGCCATCTCCAGGCACTGCAAAACGTCATTGCCGGGCACCGAAGGGGGCGCGACAGTGACGCACGCTGAAAGGGAGTACTCAGTTTTCATTCTGGTTGTTTGTTTTCTTGCTTTATTGCTTTCTTTCTTTCTTTCTTTCTTTCTTGTTTGTCCGGGCGATATCTCAGCCATCTTTTGAGCTCGGAAGATGAAATTTCAGCACAATAGTGAGCAAGTACTTTGTCAAAAACGGTAATTTTTGTTTTTTGATTAATCAATTAATTGATTAGTTATTTAATTATTAGCGATTAATTAAGTACTTATATATTTCCTTTCTCTTCTGGGCATTATCTCTGGCACCTTTTGAGCTAGGAAGCTGATATTTGGACATGCCAATGGCCAAGTGATTTGGCTGCAAAGGCTATGTTTGATTTATTGATTAATCAATTAATTAATTAATCGATTAATTATTTAATTATGCGATTAATGACTAAATTTATTTTTTTTAAGTTACAGATTCTGATGAAATGGTGGTGGTTTATGTATTATATTAGCGAATTGATTAACTATTTAATTTTTTATGATTATTATTTATTTATTTCATTATTAATCATTTATTTATTTTCTTTCTCATCTGGGCAATATCTCAGGCACCTTTTAAGCTCAGAAGCTAATATTTGGACATGACAGTGACCAGGTGATGTGGCCATAAAGGATATTTCTGATTTATTGATTAATCATTTCATTGATTAATCATTTCATTGATTAATATTTATTGATTAATCAATTAATTATTTAATTTTTCATTAATGACTTATTTAATTAAATTTCAAAACGATACATCTTTGGATCAAGCACTAGTGGTTTCGTTTTGCTATTAGCCAATTGATTAAGAAAATATTTTATGATAATCTTTTATTGATTTAAATTATGCAATTAATCAATCAATTATTGTACACCTCTCCCTCCCAATGTACTATGAGCTGCACTGGGATATTGCCGGGCGCCGTAGGCGCTCTGGCAATGCCGCGCTGTGGGATATTTAATTATTTGGGATGGGGGCGATGTACTTTGAATGTATCTTTACTTGTTTTTAGTATTTTTAGCAATCACTGCCGGGAGTTGTTGTGATTTTGTACACTGCTCCTTTCCTATGCCATCTCCAGGTGCTGCATATCGTCATTGCCGAGCACCGAAGAGGGCTCGGCAATGACGCACGCTGAAAGGGAGTACTCAGTTTTCACTCTGGTTGTTTGTTTGTTGTACACCGCACCTTTCCTATGCCATCTCCAGGAATTGCAAATCGTCATTGCTGGGCACCGAAGGGGGCTCGGCAGTGACGCACGCTGAAAGGGAGTACTCAGTTTTCACGCTGGTTGTTTGTTGTACACTGCTCCTTTCCTATGCCATCTCCAGGCATTGCAAATCGTCATTGCTGGGCACCGAAGGGGGCTCGGCAGTGACGCACGCTGAAAGAGAGTACTCAGTTTTCACTCTGGTTGTTTGTTTTCTTTCTTGGTTGTTTGTCCGGGCAATATCTCAGCCATCCTTTGAGCTAGGAAGCTGAAATTTCGGCACAATTAGTCTAGTAGGAAGACTAGGTCCCCCTGCACCCCCCGGGGATATACTTCTAATCAGTGTTTCTAGATTGGAAAAAATGTGTAGAAAATGACTAGCTATGGCCCCAAGCTGAAAAAATGTCCCACATACCATTTTTATGCAAATTACTGCTGCAAATTTTATGCAAAATTATGCAAATTTTATGCAAATTTTTGATGAGGAGTAGAGTTGAGGGGTCTTTGAGGGCTTCATCGAGGTGCTCTCGGTTGCAAGACTGGGTCATTCTGAGAAGCACAGCAGGGTCAGAGATCATGATGTTCTCCTCCTCAGTGAATCTCTCCATCAACAGCCTCTCCATTGCCTCACACACTGTTTTGAGGCAAAAGAGGGACTTTGCGTAGGCCTTTCCACTGAGAACACCTTTGAGAGATCCACTTGTTACTAGTTGTGCCTCAAAGAGAATCTCTGCATATCCAGAACCACGCATCTTGTGTCCAGTGAGCATCCCGATGTAGTTCATGGATGTGTGGAAGGGTCCAATCGTTACTACATGACTAGCAAATTCATTTGGCCAGCGCCAGATGATGGGAAGGGCTTTCATGCAGACACCCAGATCAAATGTATTCAGGACCCATCTCTGACCCACCTCAGCAGTTGCTGCCTCGGAACGCTTCAGTAGCTCACGAACAACTGCGTTGTCTGTGATCGGTTGGTGGATAGGCGTGCAGTAGTCGACTGTTGATTTGCTGGGTGGGGGAGAACCAGTTGCAGAGGTGAAACCCCCTAGCCCAGGCACAGGCTGCAGGCCATTGCCATGCCATGCAGGCACCAGGCACAGACCGATCACAGACAACGCAGTTGTTCGTGAGCTACTGAAGCGTTCCGAGGCAGCAACTGCTGAGGTGGGTCAGAGATGGGTCCTGAATACATTTGATCTGGGTGTCTGCATGAAAGCCCTTCCCATCATCTGGCGCTGGCCAAATGAATTTGCTAGTCATGTAGTAACGATTGGACCCTTCCACACATCCATGAACTACATCGGGATGCTCACTGGACACAAGATGCGTGGTTCTGGATATGCAGAGATTCTCTTTGAGGCACAACTAGTAACAAGTGGATCTCTCAAAGGTGTTCTCAGTGGAAAGGCCTACGCAAAGTCCCTCTTTTGCCTCAAAACAGTGTGTGAGGCAATGGAGAGGCTGTTGATGGAGAGATTCACTGAGGAGGAGAACATCATGATCTCTGACCCTGCTGTGCTTCTCAGAATGACCCAGTCTTGCAACCGAGAGCACCTCGATGAAGCCCTCAAAGACCCCTCAACTCTACTCCTCATCAAAAATTTGCATAAAATTTGCATAATTTTGCATAAAATTTGCAGCAGTAATTTGCATAAAAATGGTATGTGGGACATTTTTTCAGCTTGGGGCCATAGCTAGTCATTTTCTACACATTTTTTCCAATCTAGAAACACTGATTAGAAGTATATCTCCGGGGGGTGCAGGGGGACCTAGTCTTCCTACTAGACTAAATAGTGAGAAAGTCCTTTGTCAAAAACGGTTTTTTTTTGTTTTTTGATTAATCAATTAATTGATGTTATTTAATTATTAGCGATTAATTAAGTACTTATTTAATTAATTAAATTTCATTTCTCTTCTGACCATTAACTCAGGCACCTTTTGAGTTAGGAAGCTGATATTTGGACATGCCAATGACCAGGTGATTTGGCTGCAAAGGCTATTTTTGATTAATTAATTAATTAATCAATTAATCGATTGATTATTTAATTATTTGATTAGTGACAAAAAATATTTTTTTTTTTTTTTACTTACAGATTCTGATGAAATGGTGGTGCTTTATGTGTTCTCTGACCGAATTGATTAATAATTTAATTTTTTTATGATTATTATTTATTTATTTTCATTATTAATCATTTATTTATCTTCTTTCTCATTTGGCCAATATCTCAGGCACCTTTTGAGCTCAGAAGCTAATATTTGGACATGAGTGACCAAGTGATGTGGCTATCAAGGATATTTTTGATTTATTGATTAATCAATTAATCAATGTATCGATTAATTATTTAATTATTCGATAAATTACTAAAAAAAAAATATTTCCCCCAGTTACAGATTCTGATGAAATGGTGGTGGTTTATGTGTTCTGTGACCGAATTGATTGATAATTTAATTTTTTAATGATTATTATTTATTTATTTTCATTATTTATCATTTCTTTATTTTCTTTCTCACTTGGCCAATATCTCAAGCACCTTTTGAGCTGGGAAGCTAATATTTGGACATGAGTGACCATGTGATGTGGCTATCAAGGATATTTTTGATTTATTGATTAATCATTTAATCGATTAATTATTTCTTGATTAATCGATTAATTATTTATTGAGTAATCAATTAATTATTTAATTTTTTATTAATGACTTATTTAATTAAATTTCTGAAAGATACATCTTCGGATGAAGCACTAGTGGTTTAGTTATGCTATAAGCCAATTGATTAAGAAAATATTTTGTGATAATCTTTTATCGATTTTAATTATACAATTAATCAATCAATTAGTGTACACCTCTCCCTCCCAATGCAGCCTCAATGAGCTGCACTGCGGTATTGCCGGGCGCCGGAGGCGCCCCGGCAATGCCGCGCTGCAGCATATTTAATTATTTGGCATGGGGCGGTGTACTTTGAATGTATGTGAAATTGTTTGTTTTCTTGCTTTCTTGTTTTCTTTCTTGTTTGTTTGTCCGGACAATATATCAGCCATCCTTTGAGATAGGAACCTGAAATTTCGGCACAATAGTGAGCAAGTCCTTTGTCAAAAACGGTTTTTTTTTGTTTTTTGATGAATCAATAAATTGAGGAGTTGTTTAATTATTAGCGATTAATTAAGTACTTATTTAATTAATCAAATTTCCTTTCTCTTCTGACCATTAACTCAGGCACCTTTTGAGTTAGGAAGCTGATATTTGGGCATGCCAATGACCAGGTGATTTGGCTGCAAAGGCTATTTTTGATTTATTAATTAATCAAGTAATCAACTAATTGATTAATTATTTAATTAATTGATGGTCTCCCATCTCCACCCCCTCTGACATCAACTCATCCTGGGAATTCTTCCAAAGTAAATTGCTCTCTCTAATGCACAGATTTATCCCATCTCGTCTTCAGTTGTCATACCCTTCCTCCCGTCCATGGTACACGGAATCTTGTGGTGAGGCTATTGCCCAGAAACAACTTGCTTTCGTCTCCTGGAAAGCAAATCCAACGGAAGGAAATCTCATTTCCTTTCACAAAGCCTGAAACAAGTGTGTCCACCCTCAGGAGAGCCAGGAAACAATATCTCTCCGTTCTCAGGACTGAACTCTCTTATCTGTCTCCCTCTTCCAAATCCTGGTAGCATCTGGTAAAATCTGTTTCTGGTCTTTGTTCCCGCTCCATCCCCTCCCTCACCTCAAACGGCCACATGGCTGACTCCGCACGTGAAAAAGCTGAATGCCTCAACTCTGTGTTTGCCTCTAAATCTTGTGTCCCAAACCCATCCCTCTCTGTACCCACCATACCCAGTCGTACCCAGCTGCTCCTGGACTCTGTGTCCTTTCCTCCTGACAAGGTGGAAAAGTTTCTATCAACCCTTGACTCTGATTCTGCAACTGGACCTGACGGCATCAGCCCATGGGTCCTAAAATCCTGTTCTTCCACTCTTTCACTCCCTCTCTCTGTTCTCTTCACCCTCTCGTTTGCTCAAGGTCATCTGCCATCTGCTTGCAAATCTGCCAACATCACCGCTTTGCACAAAAAAGGTGCAAAAACAGATCCCAGCAACTACAGACCAATCAGCCTTCTCCCAATTATCAGCAAAGTCATGGAATCCATCATTGCTTCAGATATGAAATCTTTCCTCTTCTCCAATGGCTTGATCTCTGATCATAAATCTGGTTTCAGACCTGGTCACTCTACTCTGGACATGCTGCTCCTGCTTTCTCAACAATGGATGGAGGTCCTCAATGCCAAACAGGAAATTAGAGCTGTCTCCCTTGACATATCACATGCCTTCGATACGGTCTGGGACCCCGCTCTGCTCACCAAACTCTCCTCTTTTGGTATCCATGGAAATCTCCACGCATGGCTGGCGGACTTCCTCTCTAGTCGTAGTCAACGTGTGGCCCTGAATGGGTTTCTCTCATCTCCTCTTCCTGTTCAGGCTGGAGTTCCCCAAGGCAGTGTTCTGGGCCCTGTGCTTTTTCTGGTCTTCATCAATGATCTCTCTGACTCTCTTGAAAATCCTCTCTATCTCTTTGCTGATGACCGCTGATGCTGATGATTGCTGATGATATTTTAGTCACAGACTCACAGTAAGGTTATTTTGATATCTGTTCTTCTCTACAAATCATGTCGGGACGTGGTAAAGGTGGTGGAAAGACTCGCTCAAAGGCCAAGTCTCGTTCTTCCCTTGCTGGGCTGCAGTTTCCCGTGAGTCGTGTTCATAGACATCTTCGCAAAGGCAACTACGCCAAGCGCATCGGTGCCGGTGCTCCCGTCTACCTGGCGGCTGTGCTCGAGTACTTGGCTGCAGAGATCCTGGAGCTTGCAGGTAACGCTGCACGAGATAACAAGAAATCACGGATCATCCATCCCGCGTCATTTGCAGCTCGCCGTCCGCAACGATGAGGAGATGAACAAACTGCTGTGCAGGGTGACGATCTCGCAAGGTGGTGTACTGCCTAACATCCATGCCGTGCTGCTCCCCAAGAAGCCACAGGGAACGTAAACTTCACCACACACGAAGCCTTCAACTCAACTCTTTGCTGATGACTCTACTCTTTGTCACTCCATTCTTCATCCCTCAGATCGGCAGTCTGCAGCCTCCTCACTCTCTGCAGACCTGGACAAAATCACAGACTGGGCAAACAAGTGGAACATGTCTTTCAATCCTGACAAATCTCACACTCTTACAATGTCTCTCCAAAAGGACCGACTGGAAAACCCTCCCATCCACTTTCTGAATAATCCTCTCCAAGAAGTTCTGTCACTCAAGCTTTTGGGTCTCACTATCTGCCCTATAATCCATATAATCCAAAATCCACGAATGGTGACGAAAATCCCGAGAATGTCAAAGATAATCTGTGAGGGTCGATGAAAGTCCCGGAAATGGCGAGATAAAACCCACGAATGTTGATGAAAACCCGCGAAGTTCCATGAAAATCCCACAAAGGTCCATGAAAATCCCATGAATGTATGCCGTGACATTGTTTCAATGGGGGGAAAAGGAGGATACGTTATAGGTTCCCGGTGGTTCCTGATTCATAGAGGAAATTTTTTAAAGTTTAAATTGTTTTCAACTGCAAATGCACATGATTACAGTTTCACAAAAAATGCTTACAAAAAAAAATAAAAACACAACACCAGGTACCATTTCCAATTTATTGAAGGAATGCACTTAGTTTATTAAAAGTGCTTAACCATACCATACCTTGAAAGTAAAAAAAACAACTAACACCACATGCACCGTTCAATTTTTTAGCCGTGTCGCAGACGCTGCTCATAGAGTGCCCTCTGCTGTTGTTGTTGTTCTTGTTCTTCTTCTTCTTGTTCTTCTTGTTCTTCTTGTTCTTGCAGAGAAGACAAAACCTCAAAGCTCCACCCATTCTGGGAACCATAGCTCCACCCATTGTGGGAGAGGCTTCATATAAACAAATATCCACCATTTTATTAACTTGCATAGCTTTGAGGCCTGTTTTGTAGGCCCGTGGTGTCTTCCTCTCTCACACAGTTTTATTTCAAATCAAATTCGATATATCATTTCATTTTTCACAGTCGCTAACATAGTTTTAGACTCGGTTGAAAAAAAACGGGAAGAAAATCCGATGAAAGTTGCCCTTTATAGAACGAAATGAATTCTCAAAGGCCTGTAACTTCAAGTCCATTGAGATATATTTTGTTTAAATCGCGGCATGCTCAGTCATACACCGCCCGAAATAACAGATGGGAAAATGCTGAGATATATTAAAAATTCGTCCATTTGATGACAATCGTCACGATGAAATATTTAATTTATACATCGTCACAATAATGTGGAGAGAGGAGCATTGCTTCGTTCACGTGTCGCTACACACGAGAAATTGCCGAGATATCTTTTTTTACAATCACGGCATGGTCAGTCATAAACCGCCTGAAATAACAGATGGGAAAATGCCGAGATATATTAAAAATTCGTCCATTTGATGACAACCGTCACGATGAAATATTTAATTTATACATCGTCACAATAATGTGGAGAGAGGAGCATAGCTTCGTTCACGTGTCGCCACACACGGGAAATTGCCGAGATATATATTTTTTTAAATCGCGGCATGGTCAGTCATACACCGCCTGAAATAACAGACGGGAAAATGCCGAGATATATTTAAAATTCGTCGCCACACACGGGAAATTGCCGAGATATATTTTCACTTTGCACAAAAATAACATCAAGTAATCGAATCAATAGGAATGTCCTGTGCCTATAACATCGACGTTATAGGCACAGCTGCATCTAGGCATTGTGTAACATCGACGCGGCTTTTGTTTTAATTAAAACTTTTTGTACTTGTTTATGTTACAAACACACGCAACTTTCAAATGATGATGATGATGATCATCATGATGAATCAAAATCCCAAAAATTCCTCAAACTCTGAGGATGATCCAAATTATAGTCCTGCAACGTCGTGCACTGAGGGAGAGGACGACAAGCAGGAGAGGCAGCAGTTGAGGGTGTTGGTGTGGACGCTGGTGAGGACAACTCACCCAGGAACTAGACCGTGAGGATAAACCTCGGCACCTCTTCCTTATCACTGCCCGCCTCCTCTTCCTTGGAAACCGTTATAATGGCCTCCAACTCTTACTCGGTGAGGTTGTTGCCATGTGAGGCAATGAGATCCTCCAACTCCTCAGGCTGCATGTCATTGAATCCTTGCCCTCCCAACTGCCGTGCCAACCCAACAATCACATGCCTCTCCTCAGTGTTATCGGAAAAGCCAGTAAAGTTTCTATCTGCCTGTGGCCACTGGTTGTGCCAGCACGCATTGATGGTGGAGGTTCTCACCTCATCCAGCGACTCCTTGATGGCACCGATGAGCGACTGCCTGACTGTGAGCCCTGGGTCAGACTCCATTGCATCCAAAATGCGGCGAAAGGTGCGACGGGTGTAATGCGTTTTAAATGTTGAAATCACACCTTGGTCAAGTGGCTGGATGAGGGAGGTAGTGTTGGGCGGCAGGAAGATCACCTTGACATTCGGGTGAGCCACGTTCAGCTTCAAGGGATGGCCAGGAGTGTTGTCCAGGACCAAAAGAACCTTGAATGCAAAGTTTTTTCCCACCATGTGGTCCTGCAGCGTAGGACCTCCACCTGAGATCTCCACCTGAGAGACGAAACAATTATGGAACCAGTCCAGGAAGATTGCTGCCGTCACCCAGGCATTCCTGTTGGCCCTCGAAAACACGGCAGAGTTTGCTTGTTCTTGCCCTTGAGAGCACGCGGGTTCAGGCAATGGTACAACATCATGGGTTTCAGCATGAGGTCCCCTTTTGCATTTGCACAGAGGAGAAGAGATACCCAGTACTTGGCAGCCTTGAATCTTGATGCTGTCTCCTCATGCTTTGAGATGAAAGTTCTCATGGGCATCTTTTCCAGAAGAGGCCAGTCTCGTCAGCATTGAACACCTGCTCTGGGAGGTATGCCTTCTCTTCGATCAGCCTCGCAAGTTGAAGCAGGGAACGCTTTTGCCGCCTCGTGGTCCGTGGAGGCACGCTCCCCTGTGAGCCTCACATTTTTGAGACCATACCGCTCCTTGAAACGATGGAACCATCCCCTGCAGTAAATGAAGTCGCACTGCTTATACCATCATCGCTCGGCGCATCACTCTTGCTGGCACCACCCACACCAGACAGATGATCGTAAATTCGTTTGGCCATTTCGGGAAGAGAGGTCCACTCAAAGGCATATTATTCTGCGTGTTGTCCTTGATCCATATGCTGAGAGACTTCTCCATCCTTTCTATGTGGACATCCCGGACATGGATGACCACCTTCGTACTCGATACAGCGCACACTGAAACACTCACGAATCGCCTTGTTGTTCTTACATATGCTGCACTCTCTCTCCAGGCTGCACTCTTTCTCCTCTCGAAAGCCGGTGGAGCAGCTCCACTTTCTGGCTAAGGCTCATCACTTTCTTCTGCCTCTTGGTAATCGACGCAGCTCTGGCACTGGTCTTGCGCTTGGGAGCCATTATTGAACGATGAGCAGAGAGAGTCAAAACCACAGGTCAAAGCAACGAGACGAGACAACAATGATCGAGATCGTCGTGTCTGTATATGAAGGATTGAGAGCATTGTGGGTATTGAGCGCATCTGCTAATTTCAATAACAGATCTAATGAAGCATTTGCATTCTATAATTTGCCGAGGATGATATGTTTTAGTCGCTGATGGAACATCCACCGCAATATTTTCATTGTGTAACATCTCTGATGATGCTTTACCGTAAATTGCAAACTCTAATCGATTTAATAAAGCGTTTGCATTTTATAATTCGTGGAGTTGACTTGTTTACACATCTGGTGGGATAACCCGCGAAACTCTCGATTATAGTCCAGCTAAAATTTGCGGCCGCAAAAGCCATGAAAACGCAAATCACACAGCAGGTCATGCTCGCGGCTCGTACAAGATGTTTTTTTGCATACGTCCAGCTGCTTTATGCATGGCTGGTAAAATATGGGTTTTATAAATGTGTCACGCTAGCGGCTTGTGACTTTTTTTTTTGCGCCCTTGAAAAACCGCAAATTCACGGAACATGGCCGTGAAAATAAAAAAACCCACGAATTCGCGGAACATGGCTGCAAAATAAAAAAAAACGCAAATTCGCGGAACATGGCCACAAAAAATAAAAAAAACCCTGCAAATTCACGGAACATGGCTGTGAAAATAAAAAAACGCAAATTTGCGGGACATAGCCGTGAAAATAAAAAAACCACGAATTCACGGAACATGGACGCGAAAGTAAAAAATACCGCGAATTCACGGGACATGGACACGAAAGAAAAGAAAAAAAAGGCAAATTCACGGCACATGGCCGCGAAAAAAAAAAAACGCAAATTTACGGAACATGGTCGCGAAAATTAAAAAACTGCGAATTTACGGAACATGGCCGCGAAAGTAAAAAAAAAAAAAAAAAAAAACCGCGAATTTGCGGGAGATTGCCGCGAAAAAAAACCGCGAATTCGCGGAACATGGTCGCAAAAATATAAAAAACCGCGAATTCATGGAACATGGCCACAAAAAAAATTAAAAACCGCGAAATTCTTGGTACTTGGACGCGAAAGTAAAAAAAACCCCGCAAATTCGCGGGACATGGCCATGGAAATTTTTTTAAAACGCGAATTTGTGGGACATTTTTCCGCGAATAGATAAACGTCGCATTTTATCAACCGCGAATACGCGAATAGCAGAACCACGAATAGTAGGGTCCAACTGTATTTTTTTAAAAATTGGTATTCGAAAATATTTTTTAGTATCTTTAGTAATCACTGCAGTGAGTTGTGATTTATTTATTAGTATTTGTATAGGAGTATTTTTTTAAATGTTAGTATTTAAAAATACCTTTTAGAATTCCAAAATATAGTTTTGTATTTTTAGTAATCACTGCAAGCTGTTGTCGTGACTTATTAATTTATTTATTAGTATTTTTATTGTATTTAAAAAAAAGTAGTATTTAAAAAAAATAGTATTTAAAAATCTTTAGTATTTTCAGTAATCACTGCAGGTAGTTGTCGTGATTTCTTTATTTATTTTCTTCGAAAATCACAATAGTTTCTGATTCGGTCAAACCATCAAACCTTGAGTTCCTTTCAAACCTTTCGGTCCGATGCCTTGTCAAACGTTTTGAGGCTTGGTCACGTGGTGATTTGGTCTTGGGCATCCATGGGGCCTTGAGACCAGGAATCCCACCGTGGAAGATGCGATTGATAAAAACCGTAAAGTGATGTAAAAGTGCATTTAATCAAAAAATTCATCATCAAGGGTTAGGATTATAATTTGAAATACAGCTAGACTCAAAGTTCGCACCCAAGGGATGTTTGTCCAGTCTGATAACGTCAAACAACTTTCTTCTCTTGTCGATAACCCAAACAGGTAGACATTACAGACTGTACCTCAACAGTAAACACAGGTAATCATCGATCAGCTCCATATGGTCACAATCAAACATGTAGTTATCTAGTGTGAGTGGTCTAGAGATAGGTCAGGCAAAGAAGGTACAACCACCGGTCATCGCTTTGGTGACGTCGGGATCTAATGGCATTACATTGTTAATGGTCACCTGATATCCACAATCCAATAAAACAGGTACGTCTGGATTCAGTCCAATCTTTTGGACTCACAATTGCCTATTTCCAAAAACGTTTCTGCAACTGTCACCATTGAAAGATAGAGACAGCACATCGTCAAATTTAGGACCACAAATGATACAACGATACCCTTTGGTTTATATGATACAGAACCTCAAAGTTTTGTGCACACCATCAATAAACTTCAATGTGAGCTCCGTTTGTTGCGCGCAGGACATCAATGCGGCTACACGAATTCTTGCCATGTTCGGCTCAGCATGTTTGCGTCCACCAGTGCGTATGCAGCTGTGATCTGAGAATGAAGATCCTGCAGGTTTGCCACCTTGGTGTTGTAGACAACGCCTTTGACAAACCCCCACAGAAAAAAAATCAAGAGGGTGTTATGTCTGGTGATTGTGGGGGCCGGGTGGTTAGTCTCGGCCAATCCAGCGACCTGGAAATTTTTCATTCGGTATGTGTCAAATGACTAAGGTCCAATTAGGGGGAGTGCCGTCCTGTTGAAAAATTATATCGGGTTGCAGGTCTTCAATCTGTGGGAAGGCAAATCCTTCCAATATGTTCAGGTAAATTGTTGAGATCACTGCATCTTCAACAAAAGAAAAACAGACCCATCAAGCAGTCATGGAGAAGGCCACACAACACTGACATTTTGACTGTCGCTGCGTATGTGTTCAATGACCACGTGGGGGTTTTCAGATCCTCACATTGTGCAGGTTGACCTTCTCCAATACACGAAAGCAACTTCGTCTGTGAACATGACCTTTGTCAGGTAATCTTCGTAATCCTCTATGCGACTGAGTATTTCCAAGGCAAACACCTTGTGTTTGGGTCCGTCACTTGGTTTGAGCTCGTGAAGAATCTGCACCTTAGGCTGCTGGGCCATAGAAGTTCACGGTTCACGTTTCACGTTTCACGTTTCACGGTTCACGTTCACGTGAACAATCGGACCCTGGGCCATAGGATTTCACGCTTGGCTGTTCACGTGTTGCGCGCCAGTTCTGCTTTGGCCGAGTAACCGTCAACATGGACTCTTCGGATGAAGAAGATTGCCTCATTCTGCTTCTACTAAGACGGAGGAAGAGAAAAAGGCACAGAATTTGGAGCCGAGAGCACTTCCTTCTGAGAGAAACCCGTGGTGAATTCCACCGAACATTCCGTTATCTGCTTGACAATCCCGATGAAGAACTGTTTTTCAATTATACCAGGATGTCATACAGGACTTACGATGCCTTGAAGACCCTCGTCCTGGAACATCTACAGCCAGGTCAAACAAACTGGAGAAAATCGATCGAAGCAGAACAAAAGCTCATCATTACTCTCAGGTTGGTACCTATTAATTTGGATAATGTGGTGTTGGTCGTGATGATCTAGGCTAGGGTAATTTGTCTAGTAGTCTAGCGAGTCTACTTTTGAAAACGTTCAGACTGGGTGGTGAGACCTCTCTTCTCTTGCGCTTACAAAGTTATATTTGTTTTCATTAAATTCAATCTATAGATTTGTGTTGTCATAAACTCAGTCTTAATTTTTTTCCAAAAGACATAAAATGACGAATTAAAGAAGAAGATGTGCATGTTCACGCATAGAAAAAGTGTGCATGTTCATTCCGCCTTTCACGCGTGAAACGTGACACGTGAAACGTGAAACATGAAAGGCGTTCTATGGCCCAGAGCAAGTCATACTACGTTTGTCCACTTTTCTTTACACGCGTGAACCGTGAAACGTGAAACGTGAACCGTGAACTTCTATGGCCCAGCAGCCTTAAAGACATACACTACATGACCAAAAGTATGCGGACACCCCTTCTAATTAGTGGATTCGGCTATGTCAGCCACACCCATTGCTGTTAGGTATATACAATCAAGCACACAGCCATGCAGTCTCCATATGCATACATTGACTATATAATGGGCCGTATTGAAGAGCTCAGTAACTTTCAACGCAGCACCGTCATAGGATGCCACCTTTCCAACAAGTCAGTTCGTCAAATTCAGCCCTGCTGGAGCTGCCCCTGTCACCTGTAAGTGCTGTTATTGTGAAGTGGAAACGTCTAGGAGCAACAACAGCTCAGCCACGAAGTGGTAGGCCACACAAGCACACAGAACGGGACCATCGAGTGCTGAAGCACTTAGTGCATAAAAATTGTCTGTCCTCTGTTGCAACACTCACTACCGAGTTCCAAACGTCCCCTGGAAGCAACGTCAGCACAACACCTGTTTGTCGGGAGCTTCATGAAATGGGTTTCCATGGCCGAGCAGCCGCACACAAGCCTAAGATCACCATGCACAATGCCAAGTTTTGGCTGGAGTGGTGTAAAACTCACCGCCATTGGACTCTGGAGCAGTGTAAACACGTTCTCTGGAGTGATGAATCACGCTTCGCCATCTGGCAGTCTGATGAACGAATCTGGATTTGGTGGCTGCCTGGAGAACACTACCTGCCCGAATGCATAGTGCCAACTGTAAAGATTGGTGGAGGAGGAATCTGGGGCTGTTTTTCATGTTTCGGGCTCGGACCCTTAGTTCCAGTGAAGGGAAATCTTAACGTTACAGCATACAATGACATTCTAGACAAGTGTGTGCTTCCAACTTTGTGACAACAGTTTGGGGAAGGCCCTTTCCTGTTTCAGCATGACAATGCCACTGTGCACAAAGCGAGGTCCATACAGAAATGGTTTGTCCACATCGGTGTGGAAGAACTTGACTGGCCTGCACAGAGCCCTGACCTCAACCCCATAGAACACCTTTGGGATGAATTGGAACGCCGACAGCGAGCCAGGCCTAATCGCCCAACATCAGTGCTCGACCTCACTAATGCTCTTGTGGTTGAATGGAAGCAAATCCCCACAGCAATGTTCTAACATCTAGTGGAATGCCTTCCCAGAAGAGTGGAGGCTGTTATAGCAGCAAAGGGGAGGGGGGGGGGGACCAATTCCATGTTAATGCCCATTAATTTGGAATGAGATGTGTGATCTTTGGGTGTCCACATACCTTTGGTCATGTAGTGTAAAGCTTCACTCTTTTATGCAAAATCCTATGTACAGTGGTGGTTGGTAGTCCCAGTTCTCTGTATGCACGTCATATTAGTTTTCTGGGGCTTTGTTGAAATGATTCACGCACTCGTTCAATATCTGCTGCACTTGTGCTTGGTTGACTGGTACTTTTCCGTTTCTGACAACTTATAGTCTCTTTAAACCTCTCGTACCACTCCCTGATACTCCCACATGAATGTTTTGTCTCTGCCCTGCTGATCACCAGTTAGGATGAGGGGTGCAGTCAGGTGTAATCAATTAAACAAAAATGGCTCTCTGACCCTGAATGCTACATAACACTGGCATAATGCACATATGCAAACCACTGCATCACCTCCAAACTATGATGGCTTCCACAAGGATACTAAGGTCTTTAAAGACTGAGATTTAAGATTAAAGACACACGATTTTTCAGTATGCCGTTCAGATGGGCCCAAATATGGATCAAACCAGTCAATTACCCTGATTTGTAAAAGCATGAATATCACATAACTCCATACAGGACTTATTGACTTCCTCTACTCTCGTAGCTAACATGTGGCAGTGCATTTGATTTCAAGAATAGTATGGACTGTGTTCGAGTAGGTTAGATTTACACCTCTACTAGGGACATGTCAGTGATAAGTTGTTTGTAATATGTGCACTGAGGAAGCAGTGAGCATACATCATGATGGAGATGATGATTGTGTGAGTCATCGCTTTTGATAAATCTCCTAGCTTCGTTGGCTTGCTCACTAAGCATTGTGCAATGGCTACCACAAACATTGCAGGTATAGACTGGTCCTTGTTGAGATGGACGTTGGCAGGTTTTTCTTTCTTGCCTCTGCTGTCTCTCGATAGCAAGTCTCCCACATTCAAAGTGGTCCAGGCCTTTGCAGCAAATGTTCGCCAGGCTGACCTGTTTGTGGCCTAATTTTCCCAAGTGACAACTGGAACGTCACAAGACTTGATTGCAGCTTTAAGGACGTCCTTGTAGCTCATTGTCCACCACATTACCGTTTACCAAATTTAAGTTGTCCACAGAAAAGTGCTCTTGGGATTCTATGTTCTTCCATGCGTGAGGTGTCCTGACCAGTGAAGCTGGGCTTGCATCAGTAAATACTCAATTCCTGGAAACGACAATGGTCTAGGATTGAGGTGTTAGGTATTCCGTGTTAGGTATTCCGTGTCGCCAGGTGATGCCAATAATCTTGCGAAGGCATCTCATATGGAATTGATGAAGGAGTTTTATATGGTGACAATAGGGTGTCCAAGATTCACATCCGTACAGAAATGTCGATAAGACAACGGCATGATAGACACTGATATTGGTGTCTAGGCGAGTGCAACGTTAATGCCAAAGGTGATGTGTCAATCTTCCAAAGGACACACATGATTTACCGAGTATTGATGTTACTTCATCGTCAATCATTGCATTTTGAGAAAGGACACCTCCAATGTAGCAGAACTTATCCACAACTTTGAGTGGCGTGTCATCGATGGTAATGAATGGGACGGCATACACACCTTCTGGTCTTGGCTGAAGCACAGCCTTGGTCACAGCCTTGGTCTTTTTGAGGCTTCCAGATTATGGAAGAGATTGCATATCTTCCAGATTATGACTGAAGTCTTCGAGTGCAGAGAGGAATACAAGCACTCACAGTGATTTGTGTAAAGATTGTTTGGCCATTCTCAGAGGTCGTATACCTGCAGGGGGTCTGCATTAACGGACAACTGGTGTCAGGAGTGTGATTCTAACCAATGCCTCCAAGGTAGACCCCAAGGTTGTCACATCAGGGACCTTTGCGCCGGAGGTCTGGTACCTCTGGGAAGGCCAAACAATCTTTACACAAGTTGCTGTAAACGGACAGCGCTTGTGTTCCTATTCACACTCTAATAGCGGGAGCCTTTGCTATAACTTACTATCTCCTCGAGATCATACAATATGGTCTTTCCCATGTGTGGGAAGTGTACGGCAGAAAAGATGGTTCTTACAAATGAAATTATTTATTAAAGGAATACGGGAGGGAAGACGAGACGTGAATCTAATTAATTAAGCAGTAGTGTCCGTCTGTCTGTCCCTGAACGACTCCTTCAGTTTTGGGGCTAGCCACACCAAACTTTAGGTTGAACCATTTGGGGTCCCAGCGGGTGTCCTAAGGTGGGTGGGAGGTTTCATGAATTCCTCAATACAATTATGATTTTGAGTTTCCACCCGTACGAATTGTTTTGTATCCGCCCTTACTCGGTCGCATTTTCGTCTGCATAGGTTATCACGTGAAGAATGGCGTTTATACTAGTTTACCTCACGAGTGTCTGTAACATTGTATTTTGTTATATTAATGCTATTGAAGGAACTGCGCTCCAACGCGAGTCGAAAGAATTGACGCGACCAAAGACGGAATTCGTCCGAGTTGCTTTATTGAAACAAAACAGCTCAGGTATTCTGACAAGCCCGTTTTTCGGGCAACAATATATATACACATTTATGTCGGGAAGTTTGCCCGGCAAAAGCTATACCGGGCATGCCCGGGTATCAAGGGCGAGCCTTGGAAAGGCGAGTCTGGACCTGCCCGGGCGTGTTTGGCTGCGGCCTGGCAAGTCGAGGCTGGGCGTGCCCGGGCGCTCTGGGCGAGCACTGGAAAGGCGATAGCGGGCATGCCCGGACGCTCTGGGCGAGCCCTGGAAAGGCGATAGCGGGCATGCCCGGACGCTCTGGGCGAGCCCTGGAAAGGCGATAGCGGGCATGCCCGGACGCTCTGGGCGAGCCCTGGAAAGGCGATAGCGGGCATGCCCGGACGCTCTGGGCGAGCCCTGGAAAGGCGAGAGCGGGCATGCCCGGGAAAGACGAGACCGGGCGTGCCCGGGAGGTTCGGGCGTGCCCGGGAACAGTGAGTCCGGGCATGCCCGGGAGAGGCGCGTCTGGCCGTGTTCTGGCCGGTGCAAGGCGATTATGTACATCCAGCGGTAACCGCTACACTATAGTATTAATTTGTGATTGGCCTGATGTTTGGAATTGCAATATGGAGAGATTGAGTTTAAAGGACAAATTATGTGAGGGTTTCCACATTGTGATAGAGATGCCACATTTTTTCGCTCACATTCGCAGATTCAGCATTTGCAGTTTCGCCATTGACCACGTATCGAAACATTGCCCACCTTCTTGTGGGGTCAGTTGAAGTAAATTGTTTGCCCAAGTATTTCACGAACCGGCTGTCCATGCCTGACATTTGACTGCAGGTGTCACAGCAATGTGGAATTTATTAGCTCATGGTTTACCATTTGCTGATTTTTGCCCAAGTCAATTGGTCGGACATTCGGATTTTTGTCCAATACGAAGTCGATGGGTCAAACGGAATGAGAGGACCTTCTGCCAACTCTTCTCGGAGAAAATGACGATTTTGGAACAATCTGAGAAAAATATGCACAAAATCAAACATATTTTTGGACAAAGTTAGCTCTATGGTTGCATCACTAGGTGCCACCATTTTGTTGGAATCTCGTTGTTACTCCGCCCTCAGATGGCGTGGCATATTTGATTGGTCAAGATGGCGGACAATTTTGCCCAAGTACTACTAAAGTTGAGGTTTTTGGAAGTGCAAACAATGTGATTTATGTTTTACAGTGTGCAAATACACAATTGAATTGAAATAAAAAGCTTAAAAGTTGTAGAAAAAATAAAACAAACCATTGAATCGGAAGTTTACCACCACTAATCCATCAACTTTTACACCACCTTATAGTCAGGTTCACTATGTTTTTTCGTTCAAAATTTTGGTAGATTAGCAAAACTATACATTTTTGGAATATTCAGAGCATGAGGAATCCAAAAATTAATGTTTACATTTGCGTAGACACCTTTGCGAAAATGACACTCAGGACAGTGATGAAGATCTGTAAAAGCATATTCCTGAATGGTATAGACCTCGTAGATCCTGTGTATAGGACTTATAGTTCAATCTGATACTACCTATAACTTCCTATAACAACCTATAACTTCAAAGGACTTGCAATATCATGTATTATGTAATACAGTTATATCACAAATATAAAGACAATGGTTTTCAATTACCTTTGTTTGTTGCTTTTCTATAATCCTGAGCACTATTTTGAGGCCTTTATTGGATTCCTTGACCCAGAAAACATAGGATTAGCATATTTAATTAAGTCTCTAGGTTGACTAGAAGCCGAGATCGCGCAAAATATGTATTTTATGGCGGCCATTTTCAAAATCCAAAATGGCGGCCATGCAGGTGTCTGTGCAAATGCCAACATTGATTTTCAGATTCTCCATGCTCTGAAGATTCCAAAAATGTACAGGTTTGCTTATCCCAAAATTTTGAAAGAAATTATATTTGTTAACATAGTGAACCTGACTATCTTCATCACTGTCCTGAGTGTCATTTTCGCAAAGGTGTCTACGCAAATGTAAACATTAATTTTTGGATTCCTCATGCTCTGAATATTCCAAAAATGTATAGTTTTGCTAATCTACCAAAATTTTGAACGAAATTATATTTGTTAACATAGTGAAACTGACTATTATTTAACACATTAAATTACAACTATCAGGAGCGTGATGTTGGCTTAGCGGTTAGGGTGCTGGCTTGGGATCCTAGGATCCTGAGTTTGAATCCCAGTCAATTGTTGAATTAGCACCAGGGGGGTTGACTCAGCCTGTCATCCTTCCGAGATCGCAAATTGTGTACCAGCTCACTGGTAATTGGGGCCCTGCATCAGCGGCACGAATGCGCTTCCAGAAAAATGATGCAACCAGCAGCCACAGGCTGCATACGAAACAAGACAACAACTATTGGGGACGCCTCTTCGTGGTGGTTGTACCACCAAAGCAAGTCTGTTGCCAAATCTTCCCGATTCTTCCCTGTTACTCAGATTAGTCAGGGCAGCGCAGTCACGGTCAGAGTGCTGATCGGTCCCCAAGGACCGGCCCTTTACCCTCTTGTCTCTCTCTCTAACTCTGACGTGGTCCTGACTTCGTGAAGGCTGGGGTACACCATCCTAGATCTGGGGGATATCTGGATTGCTCCTGGGAGATCGATCGGCTGTCTCTGTGCCACGGGCTTGTTCAAGAGAACTGTCTGTGGCTAAACAACAACAACAACAACAACAACAACAACAACAACATGTTAAATTAGTTATTTTTGCCTGTTGTTAGTGACCTTTATGCCGTCCTTACAAACAGTAAATTTCCTGTTTAGAATGGTTTTCAATTTTGTTTGATTCCCAGATAAACTGAAGCAATTGCTTCACCACGCTGTGCACCTGCGTGCTCGGGACGAGACTCCGTACAATTTGCCAATTTCAGAGCCAAATTTCTGATAAACTGAAGGTTCGAGTTCTGATTCGTGTTCTACAGTGCACAATACATACATATATATATATATATATATATATATATATATATATTCGTATATATATATATATTCGTATATATATATATATTCGTATATACTGTATATATATATACAGACTTGGCATTTAATATGGAATATTTTTTTGTGGAGGTGAACTTACTTTTCAAGATGTCTTAGAACCAAAAGTTCATTGGAATTATGTTGAAATTATTCTAGATTTTGTTAATGTGACCTTTAAAAGAAACAAAAACCACATTTGACATTTCGAAACAAATAAATTGATCCTTGAAAGTGATGTAAATTGATATCGAACTCAATTCATGGACAGTACTGTGTTAAACTTCTGTACGTTTTCCAGAAGTATCTCTTTATTTTGCACATTAGCAAAAAAATTTTTAACAAAAACAAAAGTTAAATTACGACTGGGATTACGGACAGTAAAATTACAGTTCAGTACTTCGTGTAACCCCCACGAGCATTCAGGAGAGCACGTACACGTTGAGGCATGCTGTTCACGAGATTTGCCAAGGTTTGGACAGGAATCGCTTGCCATGCAGTGACAATAGCCTGCTGCAATTCATGCACAGAGGTCGGCTGCTGGTCCAAGTGGTCGATTTGACGCGTTAATTCTGCCCACAAGTTCTCTATCGGATTCATATCCGGGGACATGGCAGGCCACTCCATATGCTCTACACCACGGTCAGCAAGAAAGTGTTGGATCATGCGAGCACGATGAGGCCGTGCATTGTCATCTTGGAAGACAAAGTTTCCTCGAAAGGCTGCACAAGCAAATGGAAGCAATGTTTCTTCCAGAATGGCCCTGTGCTTGAACTGGTTCAGGTTTCCGTTCAGAACAACCAGGTCAGTTTTTCCCCCTGCATGAAAAGCAGCCCAAACGGTCACCCCACTACCTCCAGCTTGGACTCTTGGCACTATACAATCTTTGTTGTAGGCTTCATGCACTTGTCTGCACACTCGGACACGACCATCTTGATGATAGACCAGAAATCTAGACTCGTCACTGAAGATCACATGATTCCACTGTCCTGGCTGCCATTGACGGTGCTCTCTGGCCCACTGCAATCGGCGCTGGCGGTGTTGTCTGGTCAGGCGTGGCTTTCTCAGGGGACGCCTGGCACGATAGCCTGCTTGAACCAGTCGTTGGTTGACTAGCCTTCTGGATACAGGATACAGGCACATTTGTCAGTTGCTGCCACTCAGCCCTAATCCGATTCGCTGACTTGGTATGGCCATTGCGGACTAACTGGTGCAGCTGGCGATCATCCCTCCTTGTGGTTCTGCGGGACGTCCTGGCCTCGGTATTGGAGTAGGGACACCCCTCTGAGCATTTCGTTTCAGGATCTTTGACACCTGACCTTGAGTGATGCCATACTGCCGAGCAATAGTACGCTGTTTCATGCCGTAATTTCGTAAAGCCACCACTCCATGACAAACAGCATTGTCGAGTTGACGGACCATCTCCAGAGGAAGCGGCAATAACTTTTGGAGACGTGCAGCAGTTTTTTCCACTAATACAGAACGCAACAACCCTTGTATACCCGACTGTGAAGCCAATCATCAAATGCACCTGTCCGTACATTTTGCCATGCCACCTGTGATATAATCCTGTTGTTGACTTCTTGCTGGGACAGACAATCAGTGACATGGTTCTTTTAACAAATAAATCACCAAAGTGTAAAAGAAACTCACTAGATTGATATACTGAGTTAAGAAAGTAAACCCAAGTCAAGAAAAAATATATATTCCATATTAAATGCCAAGTCTGTGTATATGTATATGTATATATATGTATATATATGTATGTATATACTGTATATATATATATATATATATATATATATATATATACAGGGTGTTTCAAACAGATGGACCCAATTTCAAAGCAATGTATTTCACGATGGCAACATGTTACAATTACACAAAAAGTTACAAACGGTTTAATGAGTTATCAAGTGTTACTAACCATTTTATAAATGCATGTGCCCTCCACCTGCTGCAAGGACAACATCGAGACGATAGTTGAATTTGTCCCAAACATCTCTCAGACTGTCTTCTTTCACTGAAGTCACCGCTGCCGTGATTCTGTTTTTGAGTTCATCCAGATTAGTCGCTAATGGTGGCACAAAAACATGGTCTTTGACATATCCCCACAAGAAAAAGTCACAGGGTGTAATGTCTGGGGATCTTGGGGGCCAAGAGTGTAGCGCCAATTCTTGGGGTCCCGTGCGACCTATCCAACGTTGAGGTCGCATCACTAAATTCGACACGTTTTCCTTTGTCACCTATACCAGTTGCAACCGGTATGGCCTCATGATTAAACGTCGCCTTAACACACACCAGACAGTCGGATGAGGGATCGCAAGTTCTCGGCAGGCACGACGAGTGGACTTGTGCGGGCTACGCAGAAAACTCTCTTGAATTCTTCTCACATTTTCCTCTGAAGTGCATGGTCGCCCTGGGCTCTTCCACTTACATAAACAGCCTGTTTCCTCAAATTGTCAGTACCAACGACGAATGCTCCATGGCATTGGCGGAACAATGCAAAAACGCCATTGAAACGCACGCTGCGCCGCAATTACGGTTTCAGTCTTGCTGAAATGCAGAACACAAAACGCCTTGTGTTGCGGGGTTGCCATCTTGCGAACGACTGAGGCTTGAGGCTGTTGTTGCGCTGGGAGAGGCATCTAGCAGTGCTCATTTGAAACTCTATGCCCCGCCCTTTCAAGTGGTAAGAGTTTCATTTATGGGCGGTTCGTGGTTGCAGAGATATAGCGATTTCAAATCGGGTCCATCTTTTTGAAACACCCTATATATATATATATATATATATATATATATATATATATATATATATATACACAGTATATATATATATACACAGTATATATATATATATATATATATATACAGTATATATATCTATCTATATATATATATATATATATATATATATATATATATATATATATATATATATATATATATATATATATACAGTGTGTGTGTGTGTGTGTGTGTGTGTGTGTGTGTGTATGTATATATATATATATATATATATATATATATATATATATATATATATACAGTGTGTGTGTGTGTGTGTGTGTGTGTATGTATATATATATATATATATATTGTTACAGACGCGGTGGTGGATGTTAGTTTACCGAGCGGTTTGGTATGACCACGTCTGCACAAGTTACCCGATTATACTCGAACGTTGCCGAGTCGCGCTACGCTAGGTCAATGAAGGAAAAGGACACACGGCTGGGATTAAAAGGACATGACACCAGGGATACGGTTCTCAAGACCTCCGGAGGAGGTTATATTCGGTCGGAAGGTTAGATTACAACTACAAGAGGGACAGCATAGAAAGACGAGCACTTAGACACACTCTTATATTAACCCCAACAGACGACAGATAAACGGGACAAAAGGCTGACTCACACGGGGATTGATGGCAAGGAAAGGCAGGCAGTCGATGGCTCAAGGTGCACTCTTGGCTCAAGGCAGAATCGACTCGGTCCGGTCCAGAGATGCAGGGAGGTCGCAGCGCTCGGAGGTAGTGACTTGCTCTTCTTCAAGCTGGAGGCGCATCTGACGTCACGTCCGGTACGTGGCCGCGTATATCCGGCGGGGAGTGACACGCCCTCGGCTCGTTAGCTCCGCCCCAGATGGAATCGGCACGTTGCTTCTCATTGGGTGCGTGCGGGGGGGGGTTACCGGCTCCGCCCTTGACGAGGGGCTGACAAGGAGCCCCTTCGTGGTAACCCCGTCGGAGCGCATCGTCAATGGCGGCTAACCGAGCCGGTGTGAGGACGCACACTCCTCCGCGCAGCGCCGTTGTTGTAGTTGTTGTTGTAATTGTTGTTGTAATTGTTGTTGTAGTTGTAGTTGTTGTTGTTGTTGTTGTTTGGGGAAGAAGATGGGAGGAGGCATGGGAAGGTCCTAAACTCACTACTGGTGCCATATAATCACATTCTGGTGCAACGAAGAGTCGGAATTAATGGAAACGAGTCCTTAACTGACATAGACTAAGAATAACTAGCAAGATGTCCGAAAGTTGTCTACGTGAGATGCGGTGGACCTGGGCACGACATTTAATGGGGGAAAAAGGGGAAGGTCGGTTCTACAGAGTGTTGTTTACAGACAATGGGACTAGGGAATGGGGGATTGGGGATAGTTGGGGAGTATTGGGGAAATAGGGGAATATTTACAAGCGGCTATGGAGGCCAAATTCCATATTCGCAACATTGCACCCTTCTCTACCCTCGGGGCGTCCCGACCCGATAAATTTTTACCTAGTTTAGTGTGGCACTCAGATGTAGTTCCCACTACTATTAACTCTACCCTGAGTGCGACAGTTTTACAGATATTCACAAATGAGTAAATATGTCCCCCTGCGACGTTGCACCCTTCTCCTCTCAGAAACACACCCACAGGATAACCGAATCCGGAAAGAATTCGCAAACTAAACATACAGCCGGTAGGGAGCATTATTTACAAGACTACGCTGCTATTTACACTACGATCCAGGACCTGTTTTTGGAGGAACACATGCAGATGTTATGCATAGAGAGAGCACGCATGCCAGCATCGATACACCAACCCACGAGTGCTCTGTGGCCTACGGCCTTTAATAATGTGCAGAGCACCCCTTCCCAGCACCAAAAGCACCACCCCATCACACAGTCAGCACCATCCGGTGCACCAATAAAGTGTTTATAAATCACCGGTGGTGTCGCAGCCGGCCGATGTTCTGCCGCTGGTCTTGCCTTCGTGTGGTGCACTTGGTGTTCTTGCCTCTTTCCAAAAAATAAAGAAAGGCGCCAACCACGTCCATTTCTGTATTGTGGCCGTCAGGGGGCCAACTGTTAGTGGTTCACCTGTTTGGCATAGGTGCCACGTTGACCCATAGGTCCTTCCACGGGTGGTGCTTGGCCGCAAAAGAACTGCGGTCCATTGTGGGTGGCCACAAACATTGCGGTCCATATGGTGTATAGATCCAAGCAGCAAGCTAGTCTAGTAGGAAGACTAGGTCCCCCTGCACCCCCCGGAGATATACTTCTAATCAGTGTTTCTAGATTGGAAAAAATGTGTAGAAAATGACTAGCTATGGCCCCAAGCTGAAAAAATGTCCCACATACCATTTTTATGCAAATTACTGCTGCAAATTTTATGCAAAATTATGCAAATTTTATGCAAATTTTTGATGAGGAGTAGAGTTGAGGGGTCTTTGAGGGCTTCATCGAGGTGCTCTCGGTTGCAAGACTGGGTCATTCTGAGAAGCACAGCAGGGTCAGAGATCATGATGTTCTCCTCCTCAGTGAATCTCTCCATCAACAGCCTCTCCATTGCCTCACACACTGTTTTGAGGCAAAAGAGGGACTTTGCGTAGGCCTTTCCACTGAGAACACCTTTGAGAGATCCACTTGTTACTAGTTGTGCCTCAAAGAGAATCTCTGCATATCCAGAACCACGCATCTTGTGTCCAGTGAGCATCCCGATGTAGTTCATGGATGTGTGGAAGGGTCCAATCGTTACTACATGACTAGCAAATTCATTTGGCCAGCGCCAGATGATGGGAAGGGCTTTCATGCAGACACCCAGATCAAATGTATTCAGGACCCATCTCTGACCCACCTCAGCAGTTGCTGCCTCGGAACGCTTCAGTAGCTCACGAACAACTGCGTTGTCTGTGATCGGTTGGTGGATAGGCGTGCAGTAGTCGACTGTTGATTTGCTGGGTGGGGGAGAACCAGTTGCAGAGGTGAAACCCCCTAGCCCAGGCACAGGCTGCAGGCCATTGCCATGCCATGCAGGCACCAGGCACAGACCGATCACAGACAACGCAGTTGTTCGTGAGCTACTGAAGCGTTCCGAGGCAGCAACTGCTGAGGTGGGTCAGAGATGGGTCCTGAATACATTTGATCTGGGTGTCTGCATGAAAGCCCTTCCCATCATCTGGCGCTGGCCAAATGAATTTGCTAGTCATGTAGTAACGATTGGACCCTTCCACACATCCATGAACTACATCGGGATGCTCACTGGACACAAGATGCGTGGTTCTGGATATGCAGAGATTCTCTTTGAGGCACAACTAGTAACAAGTGGATCTCTCAAAGGTGTTCTCAGTGGAAAGGCCTACGCAAAGTCCCTCTTTTGCCTCAAAACAGTGTGTGAGGCAATGGAGAGGCTGTTGATGGAGAGATTCACTGAGGAGGAGAACATCATGATCTCTGACCCTGCTGTGCTTCTCAGAATGACCCAGTCTTGCAACCGAGAGCACCTCGATGAAGCCCTCAAAGACCCCTCAACTCTACTCCTCATCAAAAATTTGCATAAAATTTGCATAATTTTGCATAAAATTTGCAGCAGTAATTTGCATAAAAATGGTATGTGGGACATTTTTTCAGCTTGGGGCCATAGCTAGTCATTTTCTACACATTTTTTCCAATCTAGAAACACTGATTAGAAGTATATCTCCGGGGGGTGCAGGGGGACCTAGTCTTCCTACTAGACTAAGCAGCGAAAGTGCAGGCCCACAACTGCGGAGCCAGCACCTCTCTCTCCTCTCTCTCTACCCCAAAGCCAGATCCTCGGAGGTGGGAGACAAAAGAAGAAGACAAGTGAGTAAGGTGGTAAGGGCGCAAAAGTGCACGCAATACAAGATGATGCACACTGGGGGCACATGGGAACCAGGTGAGACAGGTACGTTCTTATCGTACGACGCCCCCCCCCCCCCACCAGGTAACCTACATGGCCCCTCCCTTACCCCTTACTGTATCCACAAAACACAACACTACCCATAAACATCTACTTTACAAATCAACAAACATCCCTACTGTCTTCCCCGTTCCTCCCATAAACCAAATTCGTCTTATCTCCCTCCTAACCAATCAAATTTGCCATTTTCAACTCAACATCATAATTTGCCATCACCAATTCATCATCAGTCCCTCCTAAGGAGGGAGAGATGGAATCACCCCAATGTCTCATCCACGTCGTGATGCGTCTCACAAATCCAACAGCAGTCCTTACTTCCTGCAACACAAACAAAGAAACACAGGTGTGGAGTCATCATCATCACCTCAGGTAAGTGGCTGCGTATGGTGCGACAGGTTCATCAATCCTAACTATTTCCTAAATGACTTTAACAACTTTACACTACCCGGGGTCTTTCTCCGGCCAAACCATTGGCCCTCTTACACTATGGGTTCTAAAAACCAATTCCCATTGGCCAAACTGCGGTGCTTTTCAATTTGGGGTCTCACTCCCCCGATTCATCTCCCGGTGCTCTCGCACAATTTCTGGGCCGCGACGTGTAACTCTCCCAGCAGGTCTACCCACCTGCACACCTCCACCACTGCAGTTGCCTCCGAGCTTACCTGCTCCTTACCCTAACCTAACTACCTGGGGAAGGCCCTCTGGCGCTCTCCCCACTCGGTGCCCTCTCTGGCACTGGGCTACCCGATCCACACCCGGGATCCTCAGGCACCCACTCACAACTACCGGCTCCCAGAGCCCACCTGCGGCCTCACCTGGCCGACATCCTCACAGTGGTGGAGTGCCCAACCAACTACACACACTAACAGGCTACACGCCCAGCCATTTCCACGACACTAATGCACCCATCCACAACACCATTCTGCAACCGCACCACAAATGCCAATATCCAACCACAATTTACCTATACCCTCTACCTAACACTTACACTACCCGCCCCGGGTACTCGTGAAAGGGGTCCACTCTTCCCCCATCCACACCTTCGCACCATGCACACCACTCCGTACCACTTACTCCAACTCTCTCCACACACCTGTACTTGCACACCTGTGCTCTCACACCTGGTGCCACCTGCACCCTTCTCTCCCCAAGCGCATTCGCGCTGATCCACACACTCACTACTCATACACTGCTCCTCACACCTGTCCAGTTGCACACCTGTGCAATCACACCTGTTCAATTCTCACACAGCATCATCTCATCTAACTACTCCCCTCTGAAACTTGCGCTTCCCAGTCGTCCCTTTAAACTATTGCGCTCCCACGTCATTATAATCCACACTAATCTACCTGCGTCCCCACTACAGGTATCAGTCACTAACTAAACTTAACGTCACCTAATGTCATCTTCTAGGGCCCAATCAATATAACCTAACCCACCCGGGCTAGTTTTCACTGCCATACACCCCATAAGCTATTGCTCCTTTGCCCCCACTTGGGAAGGGTGGCAGGGATGCCAGCCTTACCCACCGGGCCCATCGCTCACTACCAATTTTGCACATCAAATTTCGACAAATCAAAAATTTGCCAATCACTACCCATCATCTGCCAATCACTACTGCCAATCCCTTGCCAATCATCAAATTTTGTTTTTCTCTAATTTTGGGGCCAAAACACTAAGCTCATCACCCAGTCTACTCACTAATGCCTCTCGGTGCGCCAATTCCTGTCCAAAGCCCGGCTTCGTAAAGCCAAGCCATGAATGCGGGTTGTTCTGCGCCAGCGGCTGGATGCGTCCGGCACTCGGTGCAGGGACGGGGGCTTACCCGGGCCGAGATCCCACGCACCATCTCGGCGTGGAGCCATCCAATGTCCCGATCTCGACCTGCCGGACTGCCTCAACAAAAAGTGGTCGCCATGACGACCCTTTCTATCGGGCTGCCCGCTCCGCCTAGTGGAGCACGGACGCGGCCGTTCAAAGCGAGGCCCAGCACGCACCGAGGGCCCGCTTCGGCTAAAAGTCGACCTAACCTCTAACCTGGTTACCGTCGATGCTTCACCTGGATTCTTACACCCCGCAGCCCGTTCCTTGCTCACACATCCAGCCGTGCCCATGCTCCTCGTACCTTTCCTTACACACCCAGGTACACTCATTCCACTCACAGCCTTGGTCACACACCTGACCACCGAACACTTTGGCACACATTCGTTGGTCGCACACCTCACCAACACACCTCTTCGCGCCCCCTCCTCTGTCACCTCCTCTGTGACAATCACAGGTGTGCCCTCATTCGCACACCCAACCACGTGCCTCACCACCAACTCCAGCGTGCATTCCCACTCACGCTCTACCATTCCAGGTGTGCATCCTTCCATCCCAGGTGTACATCCTCGCTCACCTGTCACAACCAACTCACTCTCCTTGTCACTCTCACTACTCTCACCTCCATTCTTGACAGCGCACTCACCCTTACTCTTGACAGCGCACTCTTTCCTCCTGCTCCTGTCCGTCACACAACTCTCTCGCACACACTCTTGCACACACTCTCCCATCACACCCTCTGTAACACTCACCACACCACGCTTCCATGTGCTCCCTCGCACACGCGCTACGACCGACTCACTCTCGCCAGCACCCTCACTCCTTGGCACGCACTTTTTCCTCACACACCCCAGAGTCGGACTTTCTCGCACACCTCCTCTTTCGCACACCAGACCTGTCGCACACTTCACCAACGGCCTCTCACGAACACCCGGGTCCATCTCGACCCCCAAGCTTCTTAAATCCCCTGGCGCATCATACGCACGACAATATTGGTCACCACTTACACCGGGTCCTCTTCCTCTTCGCTTCTCCTCCATCACCTGCGAATCCCTCATCCGGTTAATGAGCACATCATCACGATCCAAACACAGACTTCGGACCAATTCTTTTATCTCTTCTTTTATCTCTTTCTTATCCCCTCTCCGTCGCTTCTTAATTTCGCTCATCCCTTCTTCCACTTCTTCTAATTTGTGCTTCACCTCTTTTATTCCCCGGTACGTCTCCTCAAGCTCGTCCTCCAAGGCTACCTTGACCGTTTCCATGTGCGTCCTCACCTGCCGGTCCTTCGTCTCCATTACCTCTATCACCTCGTCCAACCTCGTTGTCAGTCCCTCACGTACCATCTGACATTCCCTCTTCGTCGCTACCAAGTCATTTTTTAGGTCATTTTGTGTCGCTTTTAAACCTCCTAATACCGCAGTGTTCCTTTGAACCTGCTCCACTAACTCCGTTTGTCCCACCGTCAGCTGCTCCACCTCCTGCGTCAGGTCCTCTATGCCCCCTTGTAACTTTACAGTCCCCTTTCTCACCTCCTTCTCCATGTGCTCCTTACAGTGCCTCACCTCCTCGCGCACTCCTCCGACCTCCTCACCCACTCCTCTTCTGATCTCCTCTCCCATCACTTGCATCTCCTGCCCAGATGCCACCCTCATCTGCTCCATTTCCTCCCTGTGAGCATCCAGTTTAGTTTCTACCCCCATTCTGACCCCCTCTATCTGCTGCCCCATTTGGTTAACTTCCCTTTCCGCTTGGTCCCTCATGTCCCTCAATTTGCCTTCCATACTGTTTTCTAACCCCTCTAACCCATTTTTCACTCCCTCTATCTGATTCTCCTGGGCAGCCATTCTATTTTCTACCCCCATTAACCCATTTCTCACCTCTTTTATCCCATTGTCTAACCCCTCAAAATTTTTGTCTACCTTCTCACCAGTACCCCTCGCTTCGTCCCTCATTACCCCCATTTCGTTTCCCATTACCCCCATTTGGTTTCCCATTACCCCCATTTGGTTTCCCAACCGCTCACTATCAGCCCTCATTTGCTCACTATTAGCCCTCATATCGTCCTTCTGCAGGTTGAGGGACGCCTGCATTTGCGCCATAAATTGCTCCATGAGGGCCTGCATTTGGGCCATCCCTCCCACTTGTGCAGCGGGTGCGGCCGCCGTAGCTATGTGCGAGGCGCCATTTCGCGCGCCCGTTACCTCGTGCGTGACGACGCTATTTTGCGAATCTGCTACCCTCACTGCTTCGCTCTCCTCTTGTCCCTCAATTTGGTCCTGGATCGACCCTGCCTCACTCTCCACTACCAGACCCCAGCTGTCTTGGTCTGCCATAGCGCGACTTTCAAAATTCGGGTTTTTATTTCCGTATAACAAAATCAAATTTCGCCGTTATAATTTCGCGTGGGAAACGCGCTCCGAATCGATTCTACTACAAATTTGGGCCTAATAACGCGCGGGAAACGCGCTCCGAATCGATTCTACTACAAATTTGGGCCTAATAACGCGCGGGAAACGCGCTCCGAATCGATTCTACTACAAATTTGGGCCTAATAAATTTAGTCCCGGGTTCGAATTCCACTCCTCGACACCAATTGTTACAGACGCGGTGGTGGATGTTAGTTTACCGAGCGGTTTGGTATGACCACGTCTGCACAAGTTACCCGATTATACTCGAACGTTGCCGAGTCGCGCTACGCTAGGTCAATGAAGGAAAAGGACACACGGCTGGGATTAAAAGGACACGACACCAGGGATACGGTTCTCAAGACCTCCGGAGGAGGTTATATTCGTTCGGAAGGTTAGATTACAACTACAAGAGGGACAGCATAGAAAGACGAGCACTTAGACACACTCTTATATTAACCCCAACAGACGACAGATAAACGGGACAAAAGGCTGACTCACACGGGGATTGATGGCAAGGAAAGGCAGGCAGTCGATGGCTCAAGGTGCACTCTTGGCTCAAGGCAGAATCGACTCGGTCCGGTCCAGAGATGCAGGGAGGTCGCAGCGCTCGGAGGTAGTGACTTGCTCTTCTTCAAGCTGGGGGCGCATCTGACGTCACGTCCGGTACGTGGCCGCGTATATCCGGCGGGGAGTGACACGCCCTCGGCTCGTTAGCTCCGCCCCAGATGGAATCGGCACGTTGCTTCTCATTGGGTGCGTGCGGGGGGGGGGTTACCGGCTCCGCCCTTGACGAGGGGCTGACAAGGAGCCCCTTCGTGGTAACCCCGTCGGAGCGCATCGTCAATGGCGGCTAACCGAGCCGGTGTGAGGACGCACACTCCTCCGCGCAGCGCCGTTGTTGTAGTTGTTGTTGTAATTGTTGTTGTAATTGTTGTTGTAGTTGTAGTTGTTGTTGTTGTTGTTTGGGGAAGAAGACGGGAGGAGGCATGGGAAGGTCCTAAACTCACTACTGGTGCCATATAATCACATTCTGGTGCAACGAAGAGTCGGAATTAATGGAAACGAGTCCTTAACTGACATAGACTAAGAATAACTAGCAAGATGTCCGAAAGTTGTCTACGTGAGATGCGGTGGACCTGGGCACGACATTTAATGGGGGAAAAAGGGGAAGGTCGGTTCTACAGAGTGTTGTTTACAGACAATGGGACTAGGGAATGGGGGATTGGGGATAGTTGGGGAGTATTGGGGAAATAGGGGAATATTTACAAGCGGATATGGAGGCCAAATTCCATATTCGCAACAATATATACATACACACACACACACACACACACACACACACACACACACACACACACACACACACACACACACACACACACACACACACACACACACACACAAAGTGGGACCTCTAAATCCGTATGTGTATATATATATATATATATATATATATATATATATACATAAACATATACATATACATACATATACATATACATACACATATACATATATATATATATACATATACATATACATATATATAATTATATATATATTGTTGCGGATCTCCGACGTCGGCCTTCCCCTTGTCACGCAACCGCGATTAACACCACAGTTGCGGATGGCCAATTGCGAGGCTTTAACTCCCGAGGCGAGAACTCAATAGCGGATTCCAAATCAAACACTTAAACTAAAGTTAAACGCGCGGAATGGCGGGACGGGACACAGCAAAGCTCCGCAGCCTTATCTATTAAAATCCAATAGGAAACTGCATTCAGATATATTCAGAAAATAATATAAGGATTTATTAACGGTTCCGAGAACAAAGAAATATGATGCTCTAAACCCCCTATATGGAGTACTCCCGCTCAACAGAGTTATTAAACAAACCACAGGGCAGATGACGAAATGAACAAAGAGGTTGTATGTGTGTGGTGCGTTCTTAGCTCTGCTCGCTCGGGAGCGTGGCGTGGAGATCGTGCAGGCCTCGGATGGCTAGGCCCTGACACGTGGGCGGGAAGGGTCTCCCCGACGCAACTCGCTCGCCGACCCCAGTCCGCTCGCCCCGCAACTCTCAAACGCTCACCCCGTCCGAAGGACCACGGTTTCTGGGGCTGTCGTCTCTGCCCGGCGCCTTGGAGATCGTGAATGGTTGGCGATGGTACGCAAGAGGCCACGAATGGAATACGGCCACCAACGGGGCAAACCTCGGCACGACAGCCGCCCACGCAAGCACGCGATCCAATCGCAGGGAAGATGGAGGGAACAAAGGCAGGAAAGAACTAGAGGGGAAAATTTCCAGTGCACTCTATCACGACTGAATCCTCTCAGCTCCCCCAAATGGCGTCTGCTCTGCCTCGTGTCCAACTCCGAACTCCTCTTCCTCTCCTTCGTGTCATCACTTCCCTCCCGCACCGTCACGCCCTCTTGTGACTCCCATTCGTCCGCCCTTCCCCATGACGTCAAAAGATCCACCCCCTTCTCATCGTGTCTCAGCAGGGTGCGTTTTGGTCGGTGTTGTTCCATTGATGTGAAAGGGAAGGGAATTAATTAATGTAGGTGCGCTTGGGGCATGAATTCCTACTGTCTAGGTGCGATGCCAAAAGGGACATTGGATTGACCACAGGGGTGAGAAAACACACAAAGTTACCCTTATCACCCTAACTACTTAGCACTTCCTGTCCCCGTACAGGAAATATATACGCAATTATCCCGGCATACGCCTACACATACTAACTTAAAGGTACATAGTGGGTTCTAGCTATCGCGACATCCCGGAGCATTTTACCTACTCAGATCTCCTCTGCTCTACATATTGCTCTACCAAATTCATAACACAGCCCCCCCCCCCCCCCCCCACCCCCTGGAACCGTAGCTCCTGCAAGGTTCACCGCAGGCGCTACCATTCCAGCCTTAACACTTACTGTCACACACTTAATTAACCTATGAAATAAATCAGGAAGGGCTGTGGGAAGCGAGTCGGACTACCTACCTACACTTCCTTAACATGCTAAACCCCTTAACCATCATGCAAGTATGTACATTTGCTTCATTGTTCCTGTGGAGGGAGGAAACAAACAACACGCAACACTAACTTAACCACAAAACTTAACCATCTTTCCAAAAACTCAAAACTCTAGCCTTTGTACATACTCCGGTCTACAGACCGTGTCCCCCGGTGGATGCCACAAGACACAACCTTACCTGTGGGGCCATCCCAATGCACCCCTAAATTTCCACGGGCCCTGTCCAGATGTTGCAGGTGAGTGACATGGCTCTGTGGATTTCGCCCACATTCATGCAACACAGACCCCTTAACCACTCATCCTCATTCCAAATCATCAAGGCATTTCAAAAGTCAACAAAGCACTTATTTCAATACACCCCCCTGCAGGACCATGGCATTGATGTCATTTGCGTGCGTGTGTGCATTCCTCAACTAGGCAGCGGGGAGGTACCGCACAAAAAGATGGTGGGGGCGCATCAGGCTGTGGTGCCCGCAGTCCCAAAAACAAGTCAACCGACTTACAAGTTCATTGCCCCCCCCCCCTTTACCTCTTGGCCCCGTAACAGCTCAACAGCCCCTTTTCGCCGTTACCTCGCCAGTGAGGGTCTCCACACACACCAGGCTCCTTTGCCTCCTGCTTCCGCGCATCAACACGGGTCACCGGGGGACTTCCTCACCCTGCGGCGCCCAACCAGACCCTCCACCGACGAGCTCCAATTTCCAGTTACCACCGGCTGCCAGGGGTAATTGCCGCAGAGGGGGGCCCGCAGGCATCGCTCCTTCGAGCTTGCTCTGTTCCTGCGGACACCCACACCTTCCCCACCCACAAGACCCCAAAACACACTTCCTCCCCCGCTGCCATTCAATTCTCCACACAACTCAGCACAATTCAGCACAATTCAAAGATGATGGTAGTACAAAAGATGTTTCAAAGTTTGCCATGGCCTGCTACATGTGAAATCCCATTCACAGTTCAGATCATTGAATCATTACACATTTCCATTTTCAAAACGCATTTCAAAACTCAATAATCACCACTCGCTCACATTTTTCCAACCTCACGACCACATCAAAACACATAACCACAACACAAAAACATACGCCACCCACAAGACACTGTGTGGCTCCCATTCCATCCCCTCACCGCCACCGGCCATGTCATCACTCTCACCCGCCTCCCAACTCCAAATTACATGTCCCCAATTTCCCAAAGCAAGTCCTGAAGCCTGGGACAGTACTCCTCAAAACACTCACCTCAAGTGCAGGTAGTTGCAGGTTGGTTGGGTCCAAAGTGCAATCCACCCTCAAAATCCCAAAAATTTCACATTGGGCCTACCAAATACTTCCAAATTTCTCTTTTGTCCCCACTACACTGGCAGGTATGTGGATCCGTATCCAACGGTGATCATCGCTACACAACTACCTGTGGCCACGACAGCTCTGCACCTCTACCGTGCAAGGGTCACCGGGACAAGGTGAGCAGTCAAAACGCCAACATGGCCCACGAGTGTCCATAAGGGTGCGACCCACCATCCATCCTTCGGCCCCCTTGCGAGGAACACAGCTGCACCAGCCCCAGCTGGCCAATGTGGTGAGCACTTGCTGCCACAACACACACTACCGCACACCCAACCTCGGCCCTGGGGGGCATGGTCGCAGTGCGTGGCATCCCCACAGCCACGTCCCCTGCACCTCCCCATCATCCCCCAGTCCGACTACAGAACTGCAGCCACCCCAGTGCTCACCCACACCTGACCACACCAAGGTCCAGTCAACAGCCATGCTCCACCAGGAGACCCACCCAGAAGACATGGTCCACACACCTCGGACATGCACAGCACCACGTTGACCCTCAGGCTACACAACTACATCCCCATAACCCCGCGTCCCAAATATCAGCACAGTTGCCCCCGCAACCAGTTGAAGCTGTGTCCTGCTACCTTATTAATTTTATCACAGCCTCCAACACTTTGGTCTACACACCTGGATCAATAATGGCGTCACTGTACAGTGTCCACCATGACATTTCAAAATCCACCCTTAAATTTGCATCTAACCCACAGATTACCCATGCCAAACATTTGTCACATTTTACTAACCTCACCAAAGAAAGATGCTTTGCCATACACATGCCAGCCGAGCATGGCCCATATGCTCGGCTCGTTACACATCTCCCGATTCACATCCCCATGGCTCTCTTCCCAACCCGAGAGTCCATAAATCATAACGGAGCATCTGTGGAAGGTCACTCACACCATCACGTTCCACAGATGCCCCAATGGTTGTCCGGCAGGCTATCTCCATCCCTGTCCATTCGGTTTGACCCGCGTCCATCGACCAACATGGCATGGCAGGTCATCACATGCCGGTTGTCCCAAAGTCTCAGGGAGAGGGTGTCAGGTCACATGCCCGGGTGGTCACTACATCAGGCCCAAGCTGGCCATCTGCGGTGCCACCACCAAAGCACGACCCACAGCACCTCCCCCTAGTGGTCCTCAATAAATGCCAACCCAGGCTTGAGAAACCACCTCGGACCCCTCTGGAGGTCTTAACCCCCAACACGGTCCGGTGACCCTGCCTGCCCGAGCCGCCAGCTCGGACGGCGCCCCGACGGACAAGGGACGCCACACTCCACCAGACCCTCCCGTGGGACCCAGGTCGTACCTCGACACCCAAGGCTGGACCCCACGTCCAAATCTCGCCATCACAGCCCCCCAGCTGGCTGGCATACCCAAATTTTGAAAGGGGCAAATTTTGCCCGAGGCCATCACCCATGACCTCTCCATGTCCAGATCCCGCAGGCCGGGGACCAATCCCAACCATGGCTGCTCCAAATCAAGTTCCCATTGTAATTTTATTTTAAATTTTATTTTACAAATTTTCATTCCTACTGCCAAACCGCAGCTGCAGGGAACAACCTCTACCACCGGTTGTTCTGCCCCTCCCTGCAGTTGATCCAAATTCCCTACAGGGACCAAATCTCCAGAAGCTCTATCTCCCGATCCTCCAAGATCCAAATCCAGCCCGGAGCCAACACACTCCCCCAAATGGTTGTCCAATTTTGGAGCCTCTGTTTCCAAATAGCAGTGTACGGTGAGCGTCCCCTCGGTCATTCCAACCACTTCCTTGGACCAACTCACCTCTTCCCCCAGACTCCTTTGGGCCTGGACAAGCTCTACCTCCATGGGACTGTCACAGGTCTCCAGCCGCTGGATCAAATCATCCTCATCCTCATCATCATCATTTCCACAAATCATTCGTGGCCCCGCCAGGCTTTGATCAATATCCCCAATAAATACCCGGTCCGGCTCCATTGCACGGACCCCCAAAAACTCTACCCCCTCTTGCTCCGCACCACCGCCCTGGTGCTGCACAATTCCAAATTCATCCCCCGGTTGGGGTGTTGTGACATCCACACGGTCCCGATAAACAACCAGGCCAGAATGTGGGAAACATTCCCCATTACAACTCTCACATCCCAAATTTCCTTCCCCATTCGCCTGTGGGCACTCACCGCTCACCTGTGGACACTCCACGTTTACCTGCAGGAATTCCCCATCAACCTGTACACATTCCCCATCCAACTGTGGACATTCCCCGCTCCCCTGTACACTTGCCACAATTGCCATTTCCCCTTTTAATCCATTAATTTGGTCACTCATATCCTTCATTCCTTCCCTCCATTCATTCATTCATTCCCCTGGGAATCCATTTTGTTTTTCATTTCTCCCATCTCCTTACTCATTTTATTTTCCAGCCCATCAATTTTATCATTTATTCCCCGAATTTCTGCAAGGTTTCGCTCACCCTGTGCGTTCATGTCTCCCATCTGCTTTCCCAATCGCTCACTGTTCTTTTCCATCCCTTCAATTTTGTCATTCAATTCCCGACTGGCTCGCTCACTCTGAGCATCCATTAATTCCTTTAAAAATTTCATTAAAGCCTGGTCATCTCTAGGGGCCGTCCCACTTGTTCCCGACTCCCCGGTAGGGGAGGGGCATAAGTTGGTGCTCGGGACGAGGGAGGTTCCAAGGCTCACCTCTGCATCAAATTCCCCTATTTCCGGCTCACTCCCGACGCTGACGGAGGCCTCGCTGCGTACCTCCATCTCATCAATCTCCGACATCCGCCTTCCGGAAGATTGTTTCCCCCGCGCGTATTTATTTTAATAATTCCAGTAACACAATTTAAATTTGAAGAAGACGCGATATCGCGCTCCGTATGTCCAATTGACGACACAAATTTCTCCGCCTCGCCTATAAAAATTTTGCGTTCGAACGTCGGGCGCAATGTACGCCCGACCGTGTCGACGTCTCGCCGCGGACAAAAAAGTTGTCCGACGGGTTCGAATCCGACACTCCTGACACCACTTGTCACGCAACCGCGATTAATACCACAGTTGCGGATGGCCAATTGCGAGGCTTTAACTCCCGAGGCGAGAACTCAATAGCGGATTCCAAATCAAACACTTAAACTAAAGTTAAACGCGCGGAATGGCGGGACGGGACACAGCAAAGCTCCGCAGCCTTATCTATCTATAATTCCACTAATCTCTGTCTGTGTGTGTGTGTGTGTGTATGCGACCGCTGTTTCTCGACAACTACCGGTCCGATATACTTGAAACTTGCCAGGTATATTGCTGGGGACCCGAGGATGTGCCTTTTCAAGGTTTCATATTAATCGGACAATTACTTACCGAGCTATGTCCAAAAAACGATTCAACCAATCAGAGAGCAGCGAGCTATCGCGTGTGCCGAACGTGGCGAACACACTCTGCCTCGGACGGCACATTTGAGAGCGTATTCATTTATTTCACGTTGGCAAACTATGTTGCCGCTATGTTGGCGTTAAACTATGTTTTAAAACTAATTAAAACCATTTCATGTAAATAGAGGGGGGGGGATTGTCACTGTACTCGCAAGCCGTTCGCCGTTCGCTTTGGCGTTGCGAATGGACCAAAACATTTCATGCACCAAACCATTTCATGTAAAGCGTTCGCCGTTCGCTTTGGCGTTGCGAATGGACCAAAACATTTCATGGACCAAACCATTTCATGTAAATAGAGGGGGGGGATATAATTTTAGATATATATATAGTACGGGCATGCCCTAGTCTATTAAAATCCAACAGGAAACTGCGTTCAGATATATTCAGAAAATAATACAAGGATTTATTAACGGTTCCGAGAACAAAGAAATATGATGCTCTAAACCCCCTATATGGAGTACTCCCGCTGAACAGAGTTATTAAACAAACCACAGGGCAGACGACGAAATGAACAAAGAGGGTGTGTGTGTGTGGTGCGTTCTTAGCTCTGCTCGCTCGGGAGCGTGGCGTGGAGATCGTGCAGGCCTCGGATGGCTAGGCCCTGACACGTGGGCGGGAAGGGTCTCCCCGACGCGACTAGCTCGCCGACCCCAGTCCTCTCGCCCCGCAACTCTCAAACGCTCGCCCCGTCCGAAGGACCACGGTTTCTGGGGCTGTCGTCTCTGCCCGGCGCCTTGGAGATCGTGAATGGTTGGTCGATGGTACGCAAGAGGCCACGAATGGAATACGGCCACCAACGGGGCGAACCTCGGCACGACAGCCGCCCACGCAAGCACGCGATCCAATCGCAGGGAAGATGGAGGGAACGAAGGCAGGAAAGAACTCGAGGGGAAAATGTCCAGTGCACTCTATCACGACTGAATCCTCTCAGCTCCCCCAAATGGCGTCTGGCCTGCCTCGTGTCCAACTCCGAACTCCTCTTCCTCTCCTTCGTGTCGTCACTTCCCTCCCGCACCGTCACGCCCTCTTGTGACCCCCATTCGTCCGCCCTTCCCCATGACGTCAAAAGATCCACCCCCTTCTCATCGTGTCTCAGCAAGGTGCGTTTTGGTCGGTGTTGTTCCATTGATGTGAAAGGGAAGGGAATTAATTAATGTAGGTGCGCTAGGGGCATGAATTCCTACTGTCTAGGTGCGATGCCAAAAGGGACATTGGATTGACCACAGGGGTGGGAAAACACACAAAGTTACCCTTATCACCCTAACTACTTAGCACTTCCTGTCCCCGTACAGGAAATATATACGCAATTATCCCGGCATACGCCTACACATACTAACTTAAAGGTACATAGTGGGTTCTAACTCTCGCGACATCCCGGAGCATTTTACCTACTCAGATCTACTCTGCTCTACATATTGCTCAACCAAATTCATAACAATATATATATATATATATATATATATTATATATATATATATATATATATATAATATATATATATATATATATAACTAAGAAATAGTAGAAACTCCAAAGTACGAGCAGGGCGTCTCATTTGTATTGAATATATAATCGTTAGATTAAATAAGACGCGGACGTAGCTTCAGGACGTCGATCTTTAATTGTCGACAAGCTTTCGACCAACAAAGGTCTCTGCTGAGTCTACAAAAACAGCAGGCATGTATATCAGTCAAGTATGTATGGTGATATGTGTGTGATATGTGTGATGTGTGATGTGTGTAGAAAATGCATACAGAAGGAAGAGCCACGCCAAAGTTCACTCACCAGCCCCAAGTTCAACGGAAGTGACCGTTTGCGTTACAGTTAGGGTGCACGTGCATATACAAATATAGAGATATACATACATAAACACACAAGCATATATTCATATCCCATTTATATTCATATAATATATTTATATATTTATATAAATGACATATAAAGGTAGAATGAATGAATGAATGAATGAATGAATGGGTTACGGTTAACAATTTGATTGGGTTGCATGTGGGAACATGCTTTAGTCATCAAAATTTATGCCATGAGGGACTTTTGTCCGAAGTTTGTGTATCCAAAAGGACTCACGTTTCAGAATCGTGGTGTGTGATCGATTTGTGATTGATTCAATGGCAGAGATCTGAATGTCATTTATAGAGTGATCGGTTGATTAAAGTGTATCGTGTAAGGTAGAGATTTGCCCTGACTGGTGTGGAAGTTATTGATTTCTGACCGGGTGTTATTAAATCGTGTGTAGAGTGTATTTTCAGTTTTTCCAACATATTGTTTGGTGCACTTTTGGCAAGTGATTAGGTATATGACCCATGTACATTTGCAGTTCATATAGGAGGTGATGGGGAATTTTTGTCCAGTGCTAGAACTACAGAATTTGTTTCCTTCTAGTAAATGTTTGTGAATAATGCATTTGTTTGCTGTGCATTTATAGAAGCCAGGGATCCTAGTTTCTTTGTTGTGGGGCTGTGGGTGCTTTGCTTTTACCAAGAGGTCCCTGAGTGTCCGACCACTCGAAATGATGTTAGTGGAGGTTGAGGAAATGTGGTGCCGAGTGTTTCTGATTGATGGAGGAGAGGAAGGCCTTATTCAGAATACTTGGCAATTGGGATGAGGTAGCAGAGTAGGTGGTTACCAGTGGGACACGGTTAGTTTGCAGGTTTGGGTTTGTAAGTCAGAAGGTCTGCTCTCGGTATGTGTTTTTGCTCGGGTTATTGCTTCTTTCACAGAGTGAGGGTCATAGTTTCTTGCAATGAAGTGTGTTTCTAATTGGCAGAGAGAAGTTTCTTCTGCCATTTTTGTTGAGCAAATGCGTCTTACTCTGAGTGCTTGACTGTATGGTATGCTTGCAATTGTATGTTTAGGATGAGATGAAGAAGGGAGAAGGTAAGAGTGAGTGTCTGTTGGTTTGGTGTATAGTTCTGTTTCGAGTCTGTTATTTTGAAGCGTGAGTGATGTGTCTAGAAAGTGAACTTCGACTGTGAGCTGTCGAATGTGAACTTGATGATCGGATGAATCAAATTTAATTCATTTTGGATTGTGCGAGACTACGGGGGGATTTTGACCAGATGAACTGGATGTCATCAATATAACGTACCCAGGATTTTTCCAAGATTCCGTGATGAGGTTGTGCATTGATCTTGGCCTCTATCATTCCATGAAGATGTTAGCGTACGATGGTGCAACAGGGGTACCCATAGCGGTACCTTGAGTTTGAATGTAATGTCGTCCGTTGAATTGGAAATTATTCAGTTTGAGTGTCAGTTCTAATAGGCGCATAAGGTCTTGAGTAGGTGGCATTGGACTTGTCGTGTATCGAGGGCTTGCGGCATGCAGACAGGCCTTCTGAATGTGGAATATTAGTGTAGAGGGATGTAACATCTGCTGTGACTAAAATGGTTTGGGAGTTGAAAGGTGAGTATATTCTGTTCAATCCTTGGATGTGGGTCAGAAAACTGGTTGTGTCCTTGAGGTATGAGGAGAGCTTCAACACGAGAGGACGTAAATGACAGTCAACAAATTTTGATATGAGAACAGTTGGACATGTGCAGCCAGATACGATTGGTCTACCTGGATTGTTTACCTTGTGTATTTTAGGAAGAAAATAAAGGTTAGGGCAATGAGGATCTTTCAGAACCAAGCGAGATTCGATGGTTTTATCCACCCGAATAGAATCTACTACCTTTTTAACCTCTTCAAGATGTAAAAGGGTATGAGGATACCTAAACCTAAACCAAAAAGCACCTGGACACCACGTGTTGACAATCCATATCTACATGTCTATATGGAACAAGTGAGCAATGAAATTGAAAAGGTGGCACAAAAATATAATTGTTCCAGACATAAGGACAATCTTACAAAGGCAGAGCGACGAGCACTTCACAATCTCCAAAACAATGAAAAGATACTCATAAAGCCAGCAGATAAAGGTACTGGCATTGTCATTACTAGGGCATGCCCGTACGTGGGTGCCCGTTCCTTGCCAAAAAAAAAAAAAAACGCTACCCGTACGCTCTACCCCGCCCGTACGCCCGTACGCCCGTAAACAAAAAAAACAACGCTCTTCGCTTCCGCCCTTCGCTCTGACTGAATTGGGAGAAATAATGCGCATAAGAAATCGAGAAATTATTATTTTCTCCGGAAGAAATCGAATTACGAACCGTAATGGCGCACGCGCTCGGCTCGGCTCGCTCTCACATCGGCCACGCCTACGCAACAACGCGTTCTGTGATTGGCTGCCGGAAGTGCAGTCTTCACTGTCCGGAAGGTCGCAAATCGCAGTTACGATGAATCGCAAATTAGTTTAATTAGTTTTAAAACATAGTTTAACGGCAACATAGTTTTCCAACGTGAAATAAATGAATACGCTCTCAAATGTGCCGTCCGAGGCAGAGTCTATTCGCCACGTTCGGCACACGTGATAGCTCGCTGCTCTCTGATTGGTTGAATCGTTTTTTGGACATAGCTCGGTAACTACTTCTCCGATTAATATGAAACCTTGAAAAGGCACATCCACGGGTCCCCAGCAATATACCTGGCAAGTTTCAAGTATATCGGACCCGTGGTTGTCGAGAAACAGCGGTCACAGACATACAGACATACAAACATACAAACATACAAACATACAAACATACACACAGAGATTACTGGAATTATAGATAGATGTCGACTACCAATTACGTTGGAGAAGGTAATCGTCAACTACATAGTGATACTTACAAAGAGCTCCCATCCGACCCTACCCTTTTACATCTTGAAGAGGTTAAAAAGGTAGTACATTCTATTCGGGTGGATAAAACCATCAAATCTCGCTTGGTTCCGAAAGATCCTCATTGCCCTAACCTTTATTTTCTTCCTAAAATACACAAGGTAAACAATCCAGGTAGACCAATCGTATCTGGCTGCACATGTCCAACTGTTCTCATATCAAAATTTGTTGACTGTCATTTACGTCCTCTCGTGTTGAAGCTCTCCTCATACCTCAAGGACACAACCAGTTTTCTGACCCACATCCAAGGATTGAACAGAATATACTCACCTTTCAACTCCCAAACCATTTTAGTCACAGCAGATGTTACATCCCTCTACACTAATATTCCACATTCAGAAGGCCTGTCTGCATGCCGCAAAGCCCTCGATACACGACAAGTCCCAATGCCACCTACTCAAGACCTTATGCGCCTATTAGAACTGACACTCAAACTGAATAATTTCCAATTCAACGGATGACATTACATTCAAACTCAAGGTGCCGCTATGGGTACCCCTGTTGCACCATTGTACGCTAACATCTTCATGGGAATGATAGAGGCCAAGATCAATGCACAACCTCATCACGGAATCTTGGAAAAATCCTGGTTACGTTATATTGATGACATCCAGTTCATCTGGTCAAAATCCCCCCCGTAGTCTCGCACAATTCCAAAATGAATTAAATTTGATTCATCCGACCATCAAGTTCACATTCGACAGCTCACAGTCCGAAGTTCACTTTCTAGACACATCACTCACGCTTCAAAATAACAGACTCGAAACAGAACTATACACCAAACCAACAGACACTCACTCTTACCTTCTCCCTTCTTCATCTCATCCTAAACATACAATTGCAAGCATACCATACAGTCAAGCACTCAGAGTAAGACGCATTTGCTCAACAAAAATGGCAGAAGAAACTTCTCTCTGCCAATTAGAAACACACTTCATTGCAAGAAACTATGACCCTCACTCTGTGAAAGAAGCAATAACCCGAGCAAAACACATACCGAGAGCAGACCTTCTGACTTACAAACCCAAACCTGAAACTAACCGTGTCCCACTGGTAACCACCTACTCTGCTACCTCATCCCAATTGCCAAGTATTCTGAATAAGGCCCTTCCTCTCCTCCATCAATCAGAAACACACGGCACCACATTTCCTCAACCTCCACTGACATCATTTCGACGTGGTCGGACACTCAGGGACCTCTTGGTAAAAGCAAAGCACCCACAGCCCCACAACAAAGAAACTAGGATCCCTGGCTTCTATAAATGCACAGCAAACAAATGCATTATTCACAAACATTTACTAGAAGGAAACAAATTCTGTAGTTCTAGCACTGGACAAAAATTCCCCATCACCTCCTATATGAACTGCAAATCTACATGGGTCATATACCTAATCACTTGCCAAAAGTGCACCAAACAATATGTTGGAAAAACTGAAAATACACTCCACACACGATTTAATAACACCCGGTCAGAAATCAATAACTTCCACACCAGTCAGGGCAAATCTCTACCTTACACGATACACTTTAATCAACCGGATCACTCTATAAATGACATTCAGATCTCTGCCATTGAATCAATCACAAATCGATCACACACCACGATTCTGAAACGTGAGTCCTTTTGGATACACAAACTTCGGACAAAAGTCCCTCATGGCATAAATTTTGATGACTAAAGCATGTTCCCACATCAACCCAATCAAATTGTTAACCGTAACCCATTCATTCATTCATTCATCATTCATTCATTCATTCTACCTTTATATGTCATTTATATAAATATATAAATATATTATATGAATATAAATGGGATATGAATATATGCTTGTGTGTTTATGTATGTATATCTCTATATTTGTATATGCACGTGCACCCTAACTGTAACGCAAACGGTCACTTCCGTTGAACTTGGGGCTGGTGAGTGAACTTTGGCGTGGCTCTTCCTTCTGTATGCATTTTATACACACATCACACATCTCACACACATATCACCATACATACTTGACTGATATACATGCCTGCTGTTTTTGTAGACTTAGCAGGGGACCTTTGTTGGTCGAAAGCTTGTCGACAATTAAAGATCGACGTCCTGAAGCTACGTCCGCGTCTTATTTAATCTAACGATTATATATATATATAATTATATAATTATACATATATTGTTGCGGATCTCCGACGTCGGCCTTCCCCTTATTAAGGGGGGATTAATCCCCTTGTCCTTTTACTAGCCGACGCGATCCCGAGGCTATCACGTTCCTTCCGGTCGGTGTTAAATCGGGTTGTTGGTCGAATTAGTCCTATTACCTAAGTACTAACACCGACCGTGAAGCAAGGAAATAACCCCATCCGAACCACGGCATTAATGGACACGCCGAGCGAAGCGAGCCGCGATTCGGGCCGTTAACAGGTACAAAACCCGATTCTAAGTGGTTGTAGTTGTGCCACGCTTACCCAATTGAGAAATCACTAGGACGATCAGATTAAGAGGAAAACCAGGAAGAACAAGGAATTTATTACACTTTCTACAGATTAAGAAGAGGAAGGAAAAGAAAGAATGTACAGGGAAGAGGAAGAAGCAGGTACACAGGGCAGCCTTTTTTTTTTCTTTTTTTTTTTGTATACAACATCGAGGCTCGTGAAAGAGCTAACATTAATCACACAAAAAGACAAACCGACACACAAAACACAAAAAACAAGGAGAGCAGCAGACAAGATGGGGAGAGAGGGGGAAGGACACAAAAGAGAGGGGGAAGAGGGGGAAGGACACAAACACAACATTTGAGAGCAGGGACATCGGGAGGACTTGGGCGGAGGTGGGAGAGGATTAAAACATATGAACACTGCAAGGACTCTGGGGTGAATTACCGGGGGTAGAAAAGATCAAGGTTTTCGATGGGGGACGATAAGAGATGGTGGTGAACAGCTGTTTTAAAGACCTGGAGGGAGGAGTGGGATTGAAGGGAGTGGGGGAGTTTGTTCCAGAGGCGGGAGAAAAGGGGAATGAAAGAGTGAAGGTGAGCAGAGAGCCTAGACTTTGGCAGTTTAACCATAAGAGGGTTGCAGGCAGATCTTGTGCGACCTGAAGGAATATTGGGGGGACAGAGCACAGAGAGAGCTGGGGGAGCAAGGCCGGAGAGGAGTCGGTAGAAGACAGAAAGACCACCAACCTGCCTGCGGTGAGTGAGTGAAAGGCCCTCGGCATTGACTACATCGCAGGAGATTCCAATGATTCTGAAAGCTTTGGCCTCAACAGCGTGAAGCCGAGCAAGGTGTGAGGCAGGAGCACCAGCCCAGAGGGGGGAACAGTATTCCATTGAGCTGCGGATGAAAGCCTTGTATGTGGTGAGGAGCTCAGGTGTGCCAAGGAAGGACTTCGCATGACGGAGGATGCCCAGTCGGCGACTGGCTTTGGAGGCCAGCTTGGAAATGTGGTTTTCCCAAGAAAGATCATGGCAGATAGTGAGACCCAAAAGCTTGAGCAACAGAACTTCTTGGAGAGGATTGTTGAGAAAGTAGATGGGAGGGTTGTCCAGTCGGTCCTTTCGGAGAGACATTGTAAGAGTGTGAGATTTGTCAGGATTGAAAGACATGTTCCACTTGTTTGACCAGTCTGTGATTTTGTCCAGGTCTGCAGAGAGTGAGGAGGCTGCAGACTGCCGATCTGAGGGATGAGGAATGGAGCGACAGAGAGTAGAGTCGTCAGCAAAGAGATTGAGAGGATTTTCAAGAGTCAGAGAGATCATTGATGAAGACCAGAAAAAGCACAGGGCCCAGAACACTACCTTGGGGAACTCCAGCCTGAACAGGAAGAGGAGATGAGAGAAACCCATTCAGGGCCACACGTTGACTCCGACCAGAGAGGAAGTCCGCCAGCCATGCGTGGAGATTTCCATGGATACCAAAGGAGGAGAGTTTGGAGAGCAGAGCAGGGTGCCAGACCGTATCGAAGGCACGTGAAATGTCAAGGGAGACAGCTCTAATTTCCTGTTTGGCGTTGAGGACCTCCATCCATTGTTGAGAAAGCAGAAGCAGCATGTCCAGAGTAGAGTGACCAGGTCTGAAACCAAATTGATGATCAGAGATCAAGCCATTGGAGAAGAGGAAAGATTTAATATCTGAAGCAATGATGGATTCCATGACTTTGCTGATAATTGGGAGAAGGCTGATTGGTCTGTAGTTGCTGGGATCTGTTTTTGCACCTTTTTTGTGCAAAGCGGTGATGTTGGCTGATTTCCAAGCAGATGGCAGATGACCTTGAGCAAAAGAGAGGGTGAAGAGAACAGAAAGAGGGAGTGAAAGAGCAGAAGAACATGATTTTAGGACCCGTGGGCTGATGCCGTCAGGACCAGTTGCAGAATCAGAGTCGAGGGTTGACAGAAACTTTTCCACCTTGTCAGGAGGAAAGGACACAGAGTCCAGGAGCAGCTGGGTACGACTGGGTATGGTGGGTACAGAGAGGGATGGGTTTGGGACACAAGATTTAGAGGCAAACACAGAGTTGAGGCATTCAGCTTTTTCACGTGCGGAGTCAGCCGTTAAGCCGTTTGAGGTGAGGGAGGGGATGGAGGGGGAACAAACACCAGAAACAGATTTGACCAGACGCCACCAGGATTTGGAAGAGGGAGACAGATAAGAGAGTTCGGTCTTGAGAATGGTGAGATATTGTTTCCTGGCTCTCCTGAGGTTGGACACACACTTGTTTCGGGCTTTGTGAAAGGAAATGAGATTTCCTTCCGTTGGATTTGCTTTCCAGGAGACGAAAGCAAGTTGTTTCAGGGCAACAGCCTCACCACAAGATTCCGTGTACCATGGACGGGAGGAAGGGTATGACAACTGAAGACGAGAGGATATAAATCTGTGCATGAGAGAGAGCAATTTACTTTGAAAGAATTCCCAGGATGAGTTGATGTCAGAGGCGGTAGAGATGGGAGACCAGTCCAGATGATTGATGGCTGCTTGAAGACCGTGCCAGTTGGCCTGAGTGAAATGCCAGACTCGTCGATGCTGAGGAGGCTCTCTGAGAATGGTCAGAGAGATGTCCACTTTGACAAGCACATGATCAGATGAGCCGATTGGAGCAGAAGAAGAGCAGCAGACATTTTCAGGGAAGTTTGTCATAACCAAATCCAGAAGAGAAGATGCTCCGTTGACTGAGATCCGGGTTGGGAAATTGACAGATTGTGTCAGTCCCAGTGAGTCGCAGAAGTCCTTTGCTGAAGAGCCATGGCTGGTGAGAGAGGTACCCACACCCAGCCAACTGGCATGGTGACAATTGAAATCACCACATATGAGGAAGAGAGAGTTGGGATGGGTAGATAGAAGTTGGTCCATATTATCAGACAGTGAGATGTAGATGGAGTCATCGATGATTGGTGGACGGTACAACACACATATGAACAAAAGGTGGGAGCGAAGGGGAAGCCGTAGCCAAAGGTATTCCTGGGGGTGAGGTGGAGAGAGGGCAGTGGAGGGCGAGTGAGGAAGAGTTTTTTATAAAGATAGCAACCCCACCTCCAGGACGAGGCTCAGGTCTATCATACCGGAGGAGGGAGTAACCTGGGAGAGATACCAAGGCATCAGAGACATCATGAAGGAGGAAAGTTTCTGTTAAGCAGATCACATCTGGTTTGTCAGAAGCAACCTGTATGGAGAGGTCAGTCAAGTTTGAGCGAAGGCCCCGGATGTTTGAGGTCCATACCGTTAATGAAGAGGAAGGGGGAGCATCGGGTCCAGAACAGGGGGGGGGGAGGGGTAGGGTAAGATGTGGAAGAGGTAGGGAGAGCTGTTGAAGGTGTGTCAGAGATTTCAGAATAGCTTGGAGAAAGGGAAGAATGGGGCGGACAAAAGGTTTGATGGAGATTGGGTGAGGCACAGTGAGGTGTTATTTGAGGAGGGGGAAGAGCAAGGGAGAAGGTTTGGGGAGATGAAGGTGAAAGTTGGAAGGAGGAAGAAGCATGGAGGATGCTTTGAGGAGGAGGGGTGAGAGGGGAGTCTAGGAGGGGAGGAGCGAGGGAGAGTCTCGGAGGGGAGGGGTGTGGGAGGAGTTTAGGAGGGAGGGGAGGGAAGGGGCAAGGGGGGAGATTTGAAAGGGATGGGTGATGGGGAGGATTTGGAGGGGAGGGGTGGGATTGGATTTTGAAAAGTGTACGATTCATGGGAAACGAACATTTTTTGCAAAATGAGTTTGAGACCTTCGAGTCAAAAATACGTTTGAGGACACTGGAGGAGGGATGGAGTTCTGGATAGTTTAGGGAATGTAGAAAGGAGGAACTGTAAGAGATGGTATTATATATATTTTTTGGAATGAATAGATTTGGTGAGCAAGACGAAAGCATCCTTTTGTAGGAAAAGAAGAAAAGGGTGTTATAATATATGAGAGAAAATAGTTGTTCAGGGGAGAGATTATACATTTCTAACCGCGTGATCGCGAACGAAGAACGAACGAACAAAAAGAACAACAAATAAACGAATAAGACCTGGGAAGGAAATGTTTTTTTGGGGGGTTTTTTTTGGTTTTTTTTGTGAGTACAGATATTAAACAAGGAGGTACGGGGTGAACGACTGGTACGAAACAGAGAACGAAAATAATTTCAGCACATTCGACGAATCGCTGAGAGAAAAACAAACCACAAGGTCGGAGACGGTACGGTAGTCTAAGCCTACGAGTACTAGGCCGCAGAATACTCGATACCATTAACCGACGATTGTGTATACATGTACGAAAAATTAGCACCGAAAATTTTCCAAAAGATACGCTATAGGTACATACACCGAAAGATAGATACAGTCTCGACAAAAACACAATTGAGAAATATCACTTAGCTTCGAAAGCGTGAGCGCATGGAGCAGCTTCGAAAAGACGTCAACTTATTCTTACTTATTCAGTCTTACTTAAACAGTCTTACTTATTCCCTGGACACGGGCCCGTTCACACTAAGATTCACTCTCAGACTCACTCACATGGGGTTCGTAGATGGTCGGGTTGAGGGTCCACAGCTCATCCGGTCCCAGACTCATCCCGTGCAGATGGTGGAAGACGGCAAGCAGCTCTCCGCGTGGCATAGACGCGAGGTGGACAATTATATCGGGGGATCGGTAGGTGGCGATTAAATTGCGATTATAATACTTGTACTGGCGCCCTCATGCGCGCTCCCGGTATCGCGGTATGACCGGGGTACAATACGCCACTTTCCCCAAGCCCTCCGCAATGCCACGTAAACCCTTCACTACGGGCACCTTCCACAATAGTCCTTCTCGACGCTGCAGTTCTCTGCAATGCTTGCCACGCGCCAGCCCTTTGTAAAGCGCAATCAATCAATCAAGGCTTGTCCCCGCGCGTCTCTCCCTCTCGGAAATCTGAACACGAACCAAGCGCCTCTCCCATCAGAACTTCACAAGCGAACTCACGTCTCATCTGAGGTGGGGGCCTCATGCGAAGGGTTATATTGCCACGCCCAGCGAACCCTCTGGATTGTCCAGCCACACCCTGTCAGGCGATCTCACTCGAGCCCGAGTTGGCTGGTGAGGGTTTACCGGCTCCGCCTTGATGGCTGCTTGACGTGGCCACACCCCCACGCTTGCGCTCCTCACCCTTTTCGGGCCTTACCTCGTGGCCTTTGGGCTGGTTTGAGCAAGCAAGAGCAGCAAACGCTGCTGGCAAGCCAGGGCAACAAACTGGGAGGGCGATGGAGTACAGACTGGATAGCGCTTAATGGCGTCGATTGAAGGGAGGCTGCAAAATGGACGAACGGGGCCTACTCTTATTTGTTCTACACAACGCAGATGCAACTATTGGGAATGGCCTTATCCTAAACACATACTATGAAATAACTAACGTCCTCAGGTGACCTACGTGTTGCTTGTGGCCTAGCTATGGGGTGCAACCTTTAACCTTTAATGATGTTACCTGTGTGGGTTCTCAAAACCGCAACACTGCACCCCTCCTTTCGCCAGGCTTCATCCCGAGCCGAACCACATACCAGTGAGGGCGGCCGGTTCTGATACCTGGGTCAGGACTACTCTTTAACAATTACTGTGACACTTAGGTGTAGTTTCCCTCTACTTTAAACATACTACCCTGAGTGCGACAGTTTTAAACACTAGATATGTCCCACCTGCTGCGTTGTGTACTATCTAACTGACTCACGCCCACAATTAACCGAATTACGGAATTATTTTCAAACTACACATAAAGCCGGTGGGGAGCATGTTATTTCCAAGACACTAACTAATTATTTACAACTACAACCCAGGACCTGTCTTTTGTGGGAACAAGAGAAGAATGTTTTGAAAAGAGGAAACACAATTGCACTGCACTGCACCAATACACAATACACCCATATGCACAATAAATGCACCATAATAAAAAAAATTGCACAAAAAGCACCATCACCAATGCACAAAAACCTTTCAGAAATAATAAATGATGCCTTGTGCTTTACTTGACTGCTGGGCCGATGGATCTTCTGGCTTCAGGTTCTTCGGTGTGCCATCGTTAGACTTGATGTCTTCTTGTCCGGGCACACCAAAGATTAATAAAAAGGCACAAACCGTGTCCGCTTTTTATTTGGCCAGCAGGGCCAGTGTAGGTGGTCCGACTGCTGGCATGTGCGCCACTTAAGAACAGTGGTCCGCAAGCAAGATGCTGCTGGCAGCAATGGTCTGCTCCAGCAAAGGTGCCAGGTCACAGAACGTGTGGTCCATATGGTGTACTGGTGCAGGCAGCAGGCAGCAGGGTGCAGCGCAAAGGTGCGGCCGCACCGCTCAGGGCACTTGCACACTCCCCTCAACAAAAGACCATGGGTCCATGAGTGTGGAGGAAGACAAAGCAGAGGTTAGCGGGGGAAAGGGCGCAAGGGTACACACAATATAAGGCAATGTGATATGAGGGGCGCGGGAGAGCGAGCTGAGAAAGCTCGCCCCTACTCGTACGTAACCCCCCATGTCGCCTACTCTACCCTTGCCCTTCCCCGTATTTACACAATTTACAATTTCGTCGCTACCGTCTTGTCTCCCATATCTCCCCTCGAAACCAAATTTGTTGCCAATCCCTCCCAAGAAGGAAGGGATGGAATTACATACAATGTCTCACCCACGTCATGATGCGTCTTACATTCCAAATCTTTGCAAAAAAACCTGGTGTGGAGTCCTGTCACCTCGGTAAGTGGATGTGGATGGTGCGAAGAGATTTCATAATTCCTAACTATCCTTCTAATTGACATTAACTCTTTAAACTACCCGGGGTCTTGCCCTGCCAATTGGCATCTTTAAACTATGCAGTTCTAAAAACCAATTCCCATTGACCATACTGTGGTGCCTCCCAAATTTGGGGTCTCACTCCCACCATTTTTCAATACTGTGCCCTCGCACAATTTCGGGGCTAGGTCGTGTGGCTCTACCAGCTGGTCTACTTACCTGCGCACCTCCGCCACTGAAGTTGCCACCCGAGCTTGCCTAGCTCCTTCACACTACCCTAACCTGGGGAAGGCCCTCCTGGCTCTCTCACCCCACTAATGCCCCCTCTGGCATTGGGCTACCCGGGTCCTCTCCTCGGATCCTCAGGCCCCGCTGAACACTACACTGATCCTAACTGGCTCCCAGAGCCTACCTGCGGCCTCACCTGGCTGACAGACTACCAGTGGCAGAGTGCCCCAATAACCATACTTACCAACAGGCTCACACGCCCAGCCATTCCACAGTCTTATGCACCCCTCAAAGCAACAACTTGCTACTACTCGCACCACAGATGTCAATATCCAACAAATTGACCTACTCCCTCTCCCTAACTTTAAACTACCCTCCCCGGGTACTCGTGAAGGGGTCCATCTTCCCCCATCCACTCCTTCGCACCATGCACTCCACGCCACTCATTCCACACACCATTTACTCCACACCATTTATTCCACACCAATACACTTGTCCACAATGCTCTACTCATACACTTTCACACACACACATCATTCCCGAGCATTGCCTCATTTGCTCACCATCACCACCAAGACTCTCATTCCCAATTCCTCATTTGTGCCTAAAGCGCATCCTCATACTCACACACACAGCATCATCTAACTATCTGCCTCCCTCTAATACTAGTGCTTTCCCTGTCTTCCCTTTACACTAAGCACATCCCTCGTCATTAGCAACCATCTAATCTGACTACATCCCCACTACCTGTCCAATGTCTCCACTTAAATCTTGGTCTCCTATGGTCATCTTTCCAGATCCCTAACAACTATCCTAGCCCGCCCTGGCTAGTTCATACTGCCAAATCCCATAAACTACTGCTCCTCTGCCCCAAATGGTGAGGGATGGTAGAGCTACCATCCCTCGACACCGGCTACCATTGCCAACACTATCGCTATTCCAGTCCACTACTCTTGAGCCTCTCGGTGCGCCGTAATACATTTTCATCACAGCTCGGCTTCGAAAAGCCGAGCAATGAATACTGGTGGTTGGTCTACTGTAGGTTGGGTCCGTCTGGCATTTTCGATTCTGGGGAGGAGGCGTACTCGGATGAGGTTCCCGGCGCCATCCCTGCGCAGAGCCCTTCGGTCTCCGGCACGATGACCCAACCTCCCCCGGTCGGAGCACTGCGCCTGCAGGGGGCGAAGGTCCGACCTGGCCGACCTCCCCCGGAATCGTGCCGTTTGCCCCTTGCGCCATGGAGGCGCAGCACTGACCATACAGGGCGGGGCCCGGCCCGAATCGTGCACGGCGCTCCTTGCAAGAGCTTCGCGGCAACGATCCCTGCCGGCTCCCGCAGCACACAAAGAACACCGCGCTCCGAGAGCTCGCGTCAGCTATACGTCGGCCTAAACGCTGCCCCGGTCTGCGTCGATGCTCGAGTCGCATTCTCACATCCATACGCGACCCGTTCTACACTCACACATCCAGGTGCCTCCATACACTTCGATATTGCACTCTCTCACGCACACTCTTCCATTCCACACTCAGGTGCACACCACTCTGTTACACACTCCGTAACACACCTTTCTTCCCCGCACTCCTCTCGTGCACTCTCCCCCGTTACGTACTCCGTAACCACCATGGGTGTGCACTCTTGCACATACCCCATCACCCGCTCCGGTGTGCATCCCTGCACACTCTCTCCATCCATCTCTGGTGTGCATCCTCACACACTCTCCACAACCAACTCTGGTGTGCATTCTCACACACTCTCTCCATCCATCTCACACTCTGTGTCACACTCACTCTCACTTTCACACTCTGTATCACACTCGCGCTCCTGCGCCGTTCACACACGCGCACCATTCGCTCTCACACCGCGCACCACGGACCTTTCACAAGCGCCCGGGTGACCTCGGGATCCCAAGCGCGCGAAAAATCCTTTCGCGCCAAACACTTTCGCGCCAAACCTTTTCGCGCAATATACAATCCGGCTTACCTTCAGGATCATTTTCTCCTCACGCAGCTGCAAACTTTCATTGGGGTTAGCAAGTGCAGCATCACAATGTGAACACGGACTTTGTGCAAATTCCATTTCTTCCTTCCGCGATTGATTTTCTATCTTTGCCATCTCCTTAACCCCGATTCCCATTATAAATTCTTTTTCTTTATTAAGCTCGACGACCGCTGGTGCACATAAAAATAAGATTTTCTAATTCAGCGGCCGTCGGCTTTTCTATTCCCGTGTCGCGATTTCTACCCCGGTCCACGTAACTGCGCTTTGCTCCACCTCGCCTTCCCCGCGCTTCTCAAATCGCGTTACCTCATCGCGTACCACTGTGCCTTTCCCGCTCGACCTGCGGTCTTTATTCTCCCCATATTTTTTTATGTGGCCACCCATTCTGTTTTCATAACCCCGTTAACCCGTCCTTCATTCCTTTCATTTGATTTTCTCGGGTGGCCATCCTGTTTTCCAACCCCGTTAATCCCTCATTCATTTCTCCCATGTGGCCACCCACGTCCTTCAACTGCCCCCCCCAATTGGCTTTCTAATCCCCCCAATTTGCTTTCTAACCCCCCAATTTGATTTCCCACATCATTTCTCAATCCCCCAATTTCATTTCCCAATTGCTCCCCCATTCTGTTTTTGCATTCGCTCACTATCAGCCCTCATTTCTCCCATCCCCTTACTCAATCCCCCAATTTGGTTTCCCACAACATTTCTCAATTCCCCAATTTGGTTTCCCAGGCCTTTCGTCTCGTCCTTTTGGGTGTCTAATTTGCCATTTATCTTTTTCAATCCATTCATGAGCTGCGCCATGAAGGCTTGCATGTAGACCACCCCCATTTGCGCAGTGGGCGCGGCCCTCATTGCCATGTGCAAGGCGCCGCCATTTTGTTCGCCTGCAACCCCTACTGCTGCACCCTCCTCAATTTCCTCTTCCATTTCTCCCAATTGAACCAATTCTTCCCGGGGGTCCTGGGTTGACTCTACCTCTGCCTCTACCTCCTCATTCACCCCCACTGGCATCCGACGGCCTTGGCTATCCATGGCACGATTCAAATTTAGGTGTTAATTAAATAAATTTCGGCCGCTCGTATGACCAAATTTGTCCAAAAGATAAAAAATTTGGTTCGGGTTCCAAATCCCACTCCCCGACACCAATTGTTGTGGATCCCCAACGTCGGCCTTCCCCTTATCAAGGGGGGATTAATCCCCTTGTCCTTTTACTAGCCGACGCGATCCCGCGGCTATCACGTTCCTTCCGGTCGGTGTTAAATAGGGTTGTTGGTCGAATTAGTCCTATTACCTAAGTACTAACACCGACCATGAAGCAAGGAAATAACCCCACCCAAACCATGGCGTTAATGGACACGCCGAGCAAAGTGAGCCGCGATTCAGGCCGTTAACAGGTACTAAACCCGATTCTAAACGGTTGTAGTCGTGCCATGCTTACCCAATTGAGAAATCACTAGGACGATCGGATTAAGAGGAAAACCAGGAAGAACAAGGAATTTATTACACTTTGTACAGATTATGAAGAGGAAGGAAAAGAAAGAATGTACAGGGAAGAGGAAGAAGCAGGTACACAGGGCAGCCTTAAACAGTCTTACTTATTCCCTGGACACGGGCTCGTTCACACTAAGATTCACTCTCAGACTCACTCACACGGGGTTCGTAGATGGTCGGGTTGAGGGTCCACAGCTCGTCCGGTCCCCGACTCATCCCGTGCAGATGGTGGAAGACGGCAGGCAGCTATCCGCATGGCGTAGACGCGAGGTGGACAATTATATCGGGGGATCGGTAGGTGGTGATTATATTGCGATTATAATACTTGTACCGGCGCCCTCATGCGCGCTCCCGGTATCGCGGTATCGCCGGGGTACAATACGCCACTTTCCCCAAGCCCTCCGCAATGCCACGTAAACCCTTCACTACGGGCGCCTTCCACAATAGTCCTTCTCGACGCTGCAGTTCTCTGCAATGCTTGCCGTGCGCCAGCCCTTTGTAAAGCGCAATCAATCAATCAAGGCTTGTCCCCGCGCGTCTCTCCCTCTCGGAAATCTGAACACGAACCAAGCGCCTCTCCCATCATAACTTCACAAGCGAACTCACGTCTCATCTGAGGTGGGGGCCTTGCGCGAAGGGTTATATTGCCACACCCAGCGAACCCTCTGGATTGTCCAGCCACACCCTGTCAGGCGATCTCACTTGAGCCCTAGTTGGCTGGTGAGGGCTTACCGGCTCCGCCTTGATGGGTACTTGATGTGACCACTACCCCACCCTTGCGCTCCGCCCCCTTTTCGGGCCTTGCCTCGTGGCCTTTGGGCTGGTTTGAGCGAGCAAGAGCAGCAAACGCTGCTGGCAAGCCAGCGCAACAAACTGGGAGGGCGATGGAGTACAGACTGGATAGCGCTTAATGGCGTCGATTGAAGGGAGGCTGCAAAATGGACGAACGGGGCCTACTCTTATTTGTTCTACACAACGCAGATGCAACTATTGGGAATGGCTTATCCTAAACACATACTATGAAATAACTAACGTCCTAAGGTGACCTCCGTGTTGCTTGTGGCCTAGCTGTGGGGTGCAACCTTTAACCTTTAATGATGTTACCTGTGTGGGTTCTCAAAACAGCAACAATATATAAAAATTAAAAAAACATTTTTTTTTTTGTTTTTTTTGGTATACTGAATCGAGGCATATATATATACATATAATTATATATATATATATATAATTATATATCTATATATATAATTATATAATAATAATAATAATAATAATTCATTTATTTTGTATAGCGCTTTTCCAGAAGCCCAAAGGCGCTTTGACAGAGTGGCAAACATAATGCATAACAATACATGAAAACAACAATTGCAAAAAGACAAGAATCAATAGGGAAATATTTAAAGCAAAAGGAGGGAGAAGGAGAAGAGATAGTCAGGGGTTAAATGCTGTGGGTTGAATGTTGAATGCAGTGTTGAACAGGTGGGTCTTTAGTGATGTTTTGAATGTGGTGAGTGAGGAGGAGTCTCTGATGGTGTGAGGTAGTGAGTTCCAGAGGGTGGGAGCAGCGATGGAGAAGGCCCTGTCCCCCCAGGATCTGAATTTGGTCCGGATGGAGGGGGTCAGGAGGTTGGTACCAGCAGAGCGGAGGTTGCGGGTGGGAGTGTGTCTGGAGAGGAGATCAGCCAGGTAGGATGGGGCCAGGTTATGGAGGGCTTTGTATGTCAAGAGGAGGATTTTGTACTGGATTCTCTGGGAGATGGGGAGCCAGTGAAGCTTGTAAAGGACGGGGGTGATGTGGTCACGGGTCCGGGAATGGGTGAGTAGACGGGCAGCGGAGTTCTGAATGTATTGGAGTTTATTGGTGATTTTTGAGGGTGAACCATAGAGGAGGCTATTGCAGTAGTCCAGACGGGAGGTGATGAAGGCGTGGATGAGGGTTTCTGCAGCCGTGGAGGAGAGGGATGAGCGGAGACGGGCAATGTTTTTCAGGTGAAAGAAGGCTGACTTTGTGATCTGTTTAGTGTATTTGTCGAAGGAAAGGGTTTGGTCAAAGATGACGCCAAGATTCCGGATGTGAGGGGAGGTGGATACTGGGATACCGTCGATGTTGAGGGCAAAGTTATGGGTGGATTTTGTGAGCGTTTTTGGGCCAATGATGATTATTTCAGATTTATCACAGTTAAGCTTGAGGAAGTTGATTTGAAGCCAGGATTTTATTTCAGTGATGCAGTTTGTCAGGATAGAGTGGGTGTCGGTGGAGACGGACTTGGTGGAGATGAAAAGCTGGATGTCATCGGCGAAGCAGTGGAATTGGAGACCATGACGGCGGATTAAGTGACCGAGGGGGGACAGGTAAAGGATGAAGAGGAGGGGGCCAAGAACTGAACCTTGGGGGACACCTTGGGGGAGGGGAGCAGTGGGGGATTTGCAGTTATTGATGGAGATGAACTGGCATCTGTCAGAGAGGTATGATTTAATCCAAGAGAGGGCAGTGCCGGTAACGTTAAAGGTGGATTCAAGTCGGGTGAGGAGGATAGTGTGATCGATGGTGTCAAAGGCAGCGCTGAGGTCGAGGAGGACGAGAATGTTGAGGTTGCTAGCGTCAGAGGAGAGGAGAAGGTCGTTGGTGATTTTGAGGAGAGCAGTTTCAGTACTGTGGTTGGAGCGGAATCCGGATTGGAATGTTTCATACAGGTTATTGGCAGAGAGATGATGTTTGAGTTGAGTGGCTACAGCGCGTTCCAAAACTTTTGACAGAAAGGGTAGGTTGGAGATGGGTCTGAAGTTGTTTAGGGTGTCAGGGTTTAGACCAGGTTTTTTTAGAATGGGGGTAACAGCAGCAATTTTGAGGGAAGGTGGGACGATGCCTGTTTGTGATCTGTTTGTGATATGTGATCTGTGATCTGTGATATGTAGACAGGGAGGAGTTTATTGTTGCAATGATAAGTGGAGAGAGAGCAGGGAGGGAGGCTTTGACAAAGCTGGAGGGGATGGGGTCAAGAGTGCAGGTGGCAGTTTTCATTCCTATGAGGAGTTCAGAGAGGTCAGTAGGGGAGATTGGGGAGAACCGAGACAGGGGATGGCAGGACAAGGGGGGGCAGGTGGTTGGAGGGGGAGCGGGTGCAGCGGTGGTCAAGCTGTTGTAGATGTTGTCAATTTTGCGTTGGAAGAAAGAGAGGAAGGAGATGCAGTTGTCTACTCCTCCGCCCCCTGAACATCTATGACGAGGTGGAGACACGCCTTTCTTCTCCGAGATTGGCACATGGGCAATGGCGGCTTGCGGGATTGAACACCACTCGCACCCCTTTTGAAAGGAACTTTGGAGAGCGGAGATGTTTGGGGAAATTGCAAGGGCCTACGCTTATTTTGTTTGATACAATGCAAAGTCAATCTAGTGGGAAACACATATTTAGCCTACATAGAATAAGGAAATACACTATTTAAAAAGATATATCGTGGCCTGTGTGTAAGTTTCATGGAATTAACTAGGAGGACGGCTGCGACCATTATTTACATTACGAGGGTGTTACACATAACAAAACCATACTTTTCACATTCGTTACACTTCCTTCAAAATTGTTACACTTCTCAAAAACCGTTACACTTCTCAAATTCGTTACCCACTTCTCAAAACCGTTACAATATATATATATATATATATATATATATATATATATATATATATATATATATATATATATATATATATATATATATATATATATTTCAATTGAAATTAATTAGTTCCTCAATCATAGAAATTGACTGGTAGAGTGAACCAATTGCCTTAGCCTGCGTTGCTCTACGTGTGTGGGATAATGGAATGACTAACTCTCCATCTGATGGTGGCAATATACGATAGAGGGAAAGTAAACAGACGAGGGCTTGAACGACGGCTGCTTGAGCCGATACGCACTCTGATGTACCACGTGCTCCATACGGTCTCCCATATCACGGGTCGAGTTGAGAAGCAATGGTCCAAGGTAAAGGACATGAAACTCGGCACGGTGTCTGGACGACTCAAGACTCCCTGGATGACTCAAGACTCCCTGGATGACTCAAGACTCCCTGGATGACAAGACTTCCTGGATGACAAGACTTCCTGGATGACAAGACTTCCTGGATGACTCAAGACTCCCTGGATGACTCAAGACTCCCTGGATGACTCAAGACTCCCTGGATGACTCAAGACTCCCTGGATGACTCAAGACTCCCTGGATGACTCAAGACTCCCTGGATGACTCAAGTAGTGGGCAATGAAGGCCAAGGCCAGAGTCAAGAGGGGCAGAGTGACGAAGAGGGCAGGGATGTCTCTTTCTGTGAACATGCGCACGTATGCTTACATTGACATTTGGGTCCACCACCAAATGGCCTCTCTTCCCATTCATTGTATGTGCCGCCAAGCATATTCTGGGGCTTCTTCTATACCATCGTGTGCAGTCTTCCCAGCGAACAGCCCTTGGGTAACCCGAAAGCTGCATACGCAGCGCGTTCATTTAACCATCACTCACCTCAAGCCCTCCACCTGGCCTCACCTGCAGACAGGAGGTTTTCACACAATACGTCCTTACCATATACTGTTCTATGATTAACACTCACTGCATCCTCAGTGCACATATTACGTACAACTTACCTCTGATGTGTCCCTAATACAGGTGCAAAGGTAACCTACTCGACCACATGGTACATACTATCGTTAACACATTCCAGCGATGGTCCAACTCCCCCTACTGCCTTTTCACACAACAGTACATAGTCCAACAAAGCTTGTGTGGGAGTATATGCAACTAGTACCTCTTAACTCGAATCGTGACCGTAAACCTCTGTGACGTACCAACACTTGCTGCAAAGGTCCCAACAATTAAAATTAAATACATATTATTACCAGGGATTAAATGTAAATTTTGTATTTTGTTTCAAAAGTTTACATTTTAATAGAAGTTAATAGAAAAAAAATCAAAAAAACAAACAAGAAGACGTCGTGCATAGCACGATACTTGCAAAATCCCACAAACAAATTTGACCTTAAAAATAATTGGTGGTTGAATTCAATGACCAAATATGCAAATCCTCATGAAATTTCAAGTAAATTGGATGAAAATTGACGGTTTTAGAAATCCCACCTTGGTTGTTGACCTTTGAGCCTATGTTGACCTCACACTAAATTGTGGTTGAATTCAGTGTATATTTTTATATACTGAACTCAGTGAATATATTATTATATCAATTTTATTTTATAATATTTTATTTAAAATTGTATTTTTTCATTTTATAGATTGTAAAAGTTTCATTTATTTTAATTATTATTTATTTATTATTTATTTTATTCATTTTTTATTTATTTATTTTATTTATTTATTTTTATTTAATTTTATTTTTACATTTCATTTTTAATGTAAATGTTCAATTATTTATTTATTTTATTATTTATTTATTTATTGTTATTTAATTATTTTATTTATTTTCATTTATTTATTTTATTTTATTCTTAAATTTTATTTTATATTTTATTTAAAATTTTATTTTTTTATATTTTAGATTGCAAAATTTGTATTATTTATTTATTATTAATTTTATTCATTTTATATTTATTCATGATTTTTATTTATTTTTGTTTTATTTTTAAATTGTATTTTAAAATTTTAAATATTTATTTTATTTATTTATTATTTATTTATTAATGAATTATTTTGTTGATTTGTTTATTATTTATTTATTATTTTTATTTCTTCATTTTATTTTATTCTTAAATTTTATTTTCTAATATTTTTAATTTTATAACATGTATTAATATTAATAACATATTAGTGTAATATGAGCGAGAGTGAGCAGGACACAGTGTAATATGAGCGAGAATTAGCGGGACGCATGAACGCAATATGGACGAACTCGCTCGTCTGACCCTGAGCGCACGTAATAACGCGCCGAAGCGAAACCTTTTGTCCCGCGGTTTTCATGGCATCGCAAAGTGCCTGCATAACTGGAGCCCTTTAGTACCGAGGGCGTCGCACGGGCTTTGACAGGAAGGGCGGTTTGCAGGAATTATGAGCGACCCAGGTGGCGAATCGCGGAGCGCCGTGCGCTCCAGAAAGGCGCGCGGGGCCGCGGAGCGACGGATCAGAGAATCGGGGTCACCGAGACCATCGTATCAGGGACTCCAAACGCGGTCACTCGGCGCCCCTCACGGCCCTCGTCCCAGGCGCAGCTGCCCGCCCCAGATAAACCGCTGAGCCCCCTCAGCAGAAATTGAGTTTTTAAACGCCATTACATCTCTGTCGGCCGATGCGGGGAGCGTGTAATTGCGTCCTGGTGCAGCGCGCACCGATAAGTGCGCACGGCGGATCGTGTGCTTCCGGAGGCCCGTCACGGGGATGCCCGGCGGCGGGGAGGGTCGTCGGCTCGACGGGGTGTCGCTTCAAGATGCGCCACTTCACTTTCATCTTATCTGCGCCCCTGGTCCACCCGTGCTCCCCCCCTCCCGCACGAAACCTCTCGAAGCGCCAAGCCATCCTTGCGAGCGACAAACGTTCGTTGTTTACTCCGATTTAAATATATAATCACGAATGATTTCCGTTAATTAAGAGAAAAATTACGAATTAATGAATGGCGCGAGTAAACTAAGTGTGAATATAATTAACAACTGTAATTCGAAGGGAAAACATCGCGTGAATTATAAGGCGCGTGCATGCGCGCGAGGAGGGGCGGGGCTACAGGGACGGGGGCTCCCAGCTGAGCGCGAGGGGGCGGGGCTACAGGGACGGGGGCTCCCAGCTGAGCGCGAGGGGGGCGGGGCTACAGGGACGGGGGCTCCCAGCTGAACGCGCGGGAATAAACTGTCCCTTTAATCCGTCGCTCCAGATAGCGAGCGCAGATTAGCGCTGTTTACCGAATTTCAGAAGCAAGCTGCGGCGGCCTGATTGTTGACGCAAAGGCCCGGAGCGGCTTTCCTCTGAGACCCCAGAAATGATTTCATTCGCGGGGATTAAACGCGCGGACCCGGTCGGCCGTGGATCCTGTCGGTCCGTCGGGCCGTCTTGAGTGTCCCGGGCTCTGCGGTCTAAGCGCTGCGGGATCGTTCTCGCTATAAGATTAGCACGGAGCGTGCACGGGAATAGCAAAGAAATCAAAAACAGAAATAACAACAATCAGCTTGGAAGAAGGTCTGGTCGATGAGTTTCAGGAAAAGTTCCACTTTGTAGCGTCAGAACCATGAGCAGACAGGATCTCGGACAGGTGTCGGACATCATATCGGACAGGTGTCGGACAACATAGCGGACAGGTGTCGGACAGGGGTCAGACAGGTCTCGGACAGGATCTCCGGCAGGTGTCGGACAGGATGTCGGATAGGTGTCGGGCAGGATCTCGGACAGGTGTCAGACAGGTCTCGGACAGGATCTCAGGCAGGTGTCGGACAGGATCTCAGGCAAGATCTTGCACGGGGTCTCGGCAGGATTTCAGACAGGATCTCTGACAGGGTCTCGGACAAGATCTCAGACAGGTTCTCAGACAGGATGTCGGACAGGATCTCGTTCATAATGTCAGACAGGATCTTGGACAGGGTCACGGACAGGATTTCTGACAGGGTCTCGGACAGGATGTTGGACTGTGTCTCAGATAGGATCTCGGACAGGATCTCTGTCATGATCTCAGAAAGGATGTCGGACAGGATCTCAGACAGGATCGTGGACAGAGTTAGGAAGAGACACGTGGTGATGTAAGTACATTTTTCTTTCATCCGTTATTTCTTCCACTCCTGACATATACTGTCGGATATATATATATATATATCCAGTGACGTCATCATGCAATGTGGTCACGTCACCCGTTTCGTACACTACAGATACTCATTCACAAGTAACAAGTCTTTGCTGCTTTATTTAGGCTTGCACCCAAAATGGCGGGAAATGTTTTGGCGCGAAAATGCCGCACGTCGAGCGTTGTTGGCGCATCAAGAGTCTTGAGAGCTTGTCCAAAGTCCCCGGTACTCGAGTCCCTCCTCCCTTCCCGGGTACGTATGGAAAGCGGTTTTCGAGTGAGCTTAGGGGCTCCGGAGTGGGTCTGGACGATAAGGCTCTCCAAGTAGCACATTAGACTCTGGTAATGTGATCGCGGGGACGGGTGAGCGCGAAAGATAAGGGCTGCACCCCCAAACATGGCGGCGCGTCATTACGGAGATCTCATTAGCGGGTAATTAGTGGGTCATATCTGGTCATTAGTTCGGGTGTGAAGTGTAGAAAATGAAAGTTTCCTCGAGATGTTTTGGAAGGTAAACCACGTGACGTGGTTATTAGAACGACGCGCCGAATTGTACAACCGGAACATATGAGACACGAATGACGACAAAGTTCGCAACGCACTCACGTTTAAATCGTGATGACGTCACCCGAGCGCTCCACACACACGTTTTTGTCCTTGAACGTTTCCTTCCTGTTATTACATCTCATGGACGCGGAGAGCAATAATGGACCCAACATAGACATGCACATCCTGATCAGCAAGTCCGTGGCTCAGCAAGGACAAGTGAATGCAACAATAGTTTGTTTTATAGTACTATAGTTATACAACAACTTCATTCGAAAAGAACAATCATCCTGATATATATATATATATATATATATATATACAGTTGCGGCAAGAAATTTCGCTTGTATTGTTTTTAATTATTAAATTTAATTTTTTTTTTAATGTAATTTTTTTAATTAAAAATATTGGCACCCTTGCACCTTTTTCAAATAACTCACAATTTTCTCGAAAAATATGTTGAAATTGACTAAAGTATTTTGTCTCCACAATTCTTTATTTCACTGTTAATATCACAGAACCTTTGTTTTCGATTCAGAACTCAATATATCCTTTTAAATCAGAAAATAAAAAGAAATGGCATTGACCAAATTATTGACACTGCAGATTTAATATTTGTTAGCAAAGACTTTGGACAAAATAACTGCAGTCAAGCGCTTCCTATAGCCACGAATGAGCTTCCTCCACCTCTCTACTGGCAGTTTTACCCACTCTTCTTGTGCAAACTGCTCCAGTTCTCCCAGATTTGAAGGGTGCCTTCTCCCAACTGCTGTTTTCAGACCTCCCCACAGGTGTTCAATGGGATTTAGATCTGGATTCATTCCCGGTCACTTCAGAACAGTCAAGTGTTTTGCCTTGAACCATTCCTGGGTGCTTTTTGAAGTGTGTTTGGGGTCATTGTCCTGCTGCAAGACCCATGACCTTCGACAGAGACCCAGCTTTCTGACACTGGGTTGAACATTGTGCTCCAAAATTCCTTGGTAATCTCCTGATTTCATGATGCCATGCACACATTCAAGGCACCCAGTGCCAGAGGCAGCACAGCAACCCCAAAATATCACTGATCCTCCTCCATGTCTGACTGTAGGGAAGGTCATATTTTCTTTGAAGGCTTCATTTTGTTTTCTCCAAACATAGAGATGATGTGCTTTACCAAAAAGCTCTAATTTGGTCTCATCTGTCCACAGAACATTCTCCCAGAAGGTTTTTGGCTTGTTCAATTGTGTGTTTTGTCAAACTCCAATCGGGCTTTTTCAGCAGTGGTATCCTCCTGGGTCTCCTACCATGGAACCCCCTTTCATAGAGTTGGCGAGGGATGGTGCGAGTTGAAACTGTCGTACCTTTTGTCTGAAGGTCAGCTTGAATCTGTTTGGCAGTTGATCGAGGTGCTTTCTCCACCATTTGAACAATCCTTCGCTGCACTCTTCGATCAAGTTTTCTCTTGCAGCCACGTCCAGGGAGGTTGGCTACAGTGCCATGGGCCTTAAACTTCCTGATAACACAGGAACATCAATGTCTCTGGAGATGGACTTGTAGCCCTGAGATTGTCCATATTTAGCTACAATCTTGTGACTGTAGCCAACCTCCTCAGACAATTCACTGGTTTTCTTTCTTTCTCAATGCTCATTGCCGTACACACAGTGACACAAAACAACAAAATGACTCCTTTTCTCCATTCAAACTGGTTGAATGAGCGATTTTTATATTGCAGGTACCTGCAACTTACCACAGGTGAGTTCACTTCCAAAGTAAAGGAGAATCACCTGCTTGAAATGTAATTATTTCTAACAACTTCTAAAAGGTGCCAATAATATTGTCCGGGCCATTTTAGGATTTCATTGTGGAATAAGCTAAGATTTAGTAATTTTTTCAGCTTTTTTGTTTTGTTCCACTGCAAAGCAAAGAAATACACGTGTGGATACCAAAATATTTTTTATTTCAACAATTTTCTGGAAGAAATGGTGTATTATTTGAAATAGGTGCAAGGGTGCCAATATTTTTGGCCACGACAGTATATATAAAGTTCTTTCCAACCACTGACTGCCTGTATATCACTGCTCGGTACCTCCTGAGTGTCGTAGAAAACTGAAATTTGGCATGCCAACGGACATCGAAGCTGATACACAGGGACAAATCACAGAACCGTCAGAAAGTGTCTGTAATTGAAAATTCACCTAAAAAACTGTAAACGTATTTTTTTTACAACAAAAACAAAAATAAAAAAACAATCGATATCTAGCATTTGAATATACAGTGGGGAGAACAAGTATTTGATACACTGCCGATTTTGCAGGTTTTCCCACTTACAAAGCACGTAAAGGTCTGTAATTTTTATCATAGGTACACTTCAACTGTGGAAGACGGAATCTAAAACAAAAATCCTGAAAATCACATTGTATGATTTTTAAGTAATTAATTTGCATTTTATTGCATGAAATAAGTATTTGATCACCTACCAACCAGTAAGAATTCCGGCTCTCACAGACCTGTTAGTTTTTTCTTTAAGAAGCCCTCCCATTCTCCACTCATTACCTGTATTAACTGCACCTGTTTGAACTCGTTATCTGCATAAAAGACGTCTCCAGACCGTCTCCGACCACAAAGACCGCAAAGACCGACCGCAAAGCCGTCTCCAGACCTGTCCACACTCAATCAGACTCCAACCTCTCCACAATGGGCAAGACCAGAGAGCTGTCTAAGGACATCAGGGACAAATTTGTAGACTTGCACAAGGCTGGGATGGGCTACAGGACAATAGGCAAGCAGCTTGGTGAGAAGGCAACAACTGTTGGCGCAATTATTAGAAAATGGAAGAAGTTCAAGATGACAGTCAATCTCCCTCGGTCTGGGGCTCCATGCAAGATCTCACCTCGTGGAGCCTCAATGATCATGAGAAAGGTGAGGGATCAGCCCAGAACTACACGGCAGGACCTGGTCAATGACCTGAAGAGAGCTGGGACCACAGTATCAAAGAAAACCATAAGTAACACACTACGCCGTCATGGATTAAAATCCTGCAGCGCACGCAAGGTCCCTCTGCTCAAGCCAGCGCATGTCCAGGCCCGTCTGAAGTTTGCCAATGACCATCTGGATGATCCAGAGGAGGAATGGGAGAAGGTCATGTGGTCTGATGAGACCAAAATAGAGCTTTTTGGTTTAAACTCCACTCGCCGTGTTTGGAGGAAGAAGAAGGATGAGTACAACCCCAAGAACACCATCCCAACCGTGAAGCATGGAGGTGGAAACATCATTCTTTGGGGATGCTTTTCTGCAAAGGGGACAGGACGACTGCACCGTATTGAGGGGAGGATGGATGGGGCCATGTATCGCGAGATCTTGGCCAACAATCTCCTTCCCTCAATAAGAGCATTGAAGATGGGGCGTGGCTGGGTCTTCCAGCATGACAACGACCCGAAACACACAGCCAGGGCAACTAAGGAGTGGCTCCGTACGAAGCATCTCAAGGTCCTGGAGTGGCCTAGCCAGTCTCCAGACCTGAACCCAATAGAAAATCTTTGGAGGGAGCTGAAAGTCTGTGTTGCGCAGCGACAGCCCCGAAACCTGAAGGATCTGGTGAAGATCTGTATGGAGGAGTGGGCCAAAATCCCTGCTGCAGTGTGTGCAAACCTGGTTAAGAACTACAGGAAACGTCTGATCTCTGTAATTGCAAACAAAGGTTTCTGTACCAAATATTAAGTTCTGTTTTTCTGATGTATCAAATACTTATTTCATGCAATAAAATGCAAATTAATTACTTAAAAATCATACAATGTGAGTTTCAGGATTTTTGTTTTAGATTCCGTCTTCCACAGTTGAAGTGTACCTATGATAAAAATTACAGACCTTGTCGTGCTTTGTAAGTGGGAAAACCTGCAAAATCGGCAGTGTATCAAATACTTGTTCTCCCCACTGTATATCCGTCAGGGCCCCAGAATTGCACGACGACCCTTGTAAATGGGCATTGTAGATGAAGCCTCGTCATCGTACAAGGACATTGTAAATGTTGTTTCCCATGTGCGTGTGCGAAGCAAAAATGGGGTTAAGCAATTAGGTGTGTGTGTGTGTGTGTGTGTGTGTGTGTGTGTGTGTGTGTGTGTGTGTGTGTGTGTGTGTGTGTGTGTGTGTGTGTGTGTGTGTGTGTGTGTGTGTGTGTGTGTGTGTCTGCAGACTTCACTTTATGATGGAGGAACAGCTTATTCAATTTCACTGTAGAACATGAATTGGGACACGAATTGAAAAACGAATCTGCAGTTTAGCAGCACGTACCTTGGTTCTGAATTTGACAAATTCAACGGAATCTCAACCCGATCGTGCATGCACAGAGTGAGATGATTGTTTTTACTCTGTCTGGCAGTCAAACAAAATTAAAAATAAGGGCAATACCCCTGGCGCTCACCTGGTAGAATAAACAGTATACTGCACTGACTAAAGGTATTTTAAACCAATTTCAATGGTTGCTAGAAGACAGGGCAGCATGTAGAATCATACTAACAAAATCATAGGACTTTAAACAAAAAAATACCTATTTTGGGGAGCAACCCACCCTCCCCGTAAACCTCCAAAGGGGCAGATTTTTTTATGCCGTAAGCAAACATTGGTACATCACGGGTAGTGAAGGTTGCAGTCAAATTTCATCGAAATCGTGTATGTAGTTTCAGAGAAGAAAGCAAATACCTATTTTGGGGGGGTCAAACCTGCATCCATTTTGACCCCTCATAGACCCCCTCAGACCCCGATATTATTTAATGCCGTGAACAAAATTCAGTCACGACACAATAAATATAATTTGTGCCAAATTTGGTCACAATCCCATCAGCGCCTTCGGAGAAGAAGTTGCAAGTGTTTACGGACGGACTGACGGACGGACTGACGGGCGGACTAACGGACTGACGGGTGGACTGACGGGTGGACTGACGGGTGGACTGACGGGTGGACTGACGGGTGGACTGACTGACGGGCGGACTGACGGACGGGCTGACTGACGGGCGGAGGGACTGACGGGCGGAGGGACTGACGGGCGGACTGACGGACGGGCTGACTGACGGGCGGAGGGACTAACGGACAGACTGATGGACTGACGGGTGGACTGACGGGTGGACTGACGGGTGGACTGACGGGTGGACTGACTGACGGGCGGACTGACGGACAGGCTGACTGACGGGCGGAGGGACTGACGGGCGGACGACGTGCAGAAGCTCCCCTGAAGTTCGTTCCAGGTGAGATAAAAATCATTCCAAACA